>NC_140171.1:43031128-43063628 GCF_963971535.1 Notolepis coatsorum
AGTTGTTTCAGAGTTAGCCAAAATCAAGGGCGTGTTTATTTACTGAGTAACAAGAATGAATCTGGTGGTGAACAGAACAAACTGGGAAACAGGCATGTGAGGAATGTTTGCTGCTCTGCAGCTTCTCCCGGAAGGTTCCGTTGTGGAATTTGTCCATGACGTCTGAGCCGCTCTGCAGATCCTCCCAGCATATACTCCGGGTGGAGGCGGATAGGGAGAGAGAGAGTCCGAGTTAGCTCAGTGCACAATTGAAAATTGACAGGTGACTGGTGAAGTGAATTGTCCAAACAATAATTCCAAGTGACAGAATCTTCGGTGTGAAACACACAGTGAGCAGTGTCCAGAGTGAAAACAATTAGGTAATCCAAAAGTGAAAATCCAACAGACAAAAAAGGTGGGAACAGTCTGAACGAAAACAGGATCTCTTCAGTGCTTTAACACACACAAAAAACGATAGATCCAAAAAGACTGTATACAAAAACTCACCAGAGCGCAGCGCGTGAAGCGGGCGGATCAAAACAAGGCGACCGCTTCGTAACGGGGAAGCAGGTTCTCCAAACGGAATCTTTCTCGAGAGTCCTGGGAGGCAAAGAACAGGGAAAGCAGCGACGGAAGGAACAGGCAAATGCAGGGAATATTTCAGAACGATCCAACATCAATAATAGGGAGATCAGGGTATTTAAAGCCAAGGGGTGCTTAATGACAAGCTGTGACAGCTGCGGGATGAAATTGATCATTGCTCCAGAAGCGTGTGGTTGGGAGAGCACCAATCAAATGGCATCTACAGGAAGAAGCGTGTGGAGAGGAGAATGCAATTAATTAACTGAAATACCTTAAAGGAACAGAGCGAGTGGGTGGGCAGCGGACAAAACCTCACAGAAACAGTATCAGGGTGAGATGAAGGATAGATGATAGTAATGAAACAGTATAAGGGTGAGATGGAGGATAGATGATAGTAATGAAACAGTATCAGGGTGAGATGGAGGATAGATGATAGTAATGAAACAGTATCAGGGTGAGATGTAGGATAGATGATAGTAATGAAACAGTATCAGGGTGAGATGGAGGATAGATGATAGTAATGAAACAGTATCAGGGTGAGATGGAGGATAGATGATAGTAATGAAACAGTATCAGGGTGAGATGGAGGATAGATGATAGTAATGAAACAGTATCAGGGTGAGATGAAGGATAGATGATAGTAATGAAACAGAGATGAATTGATTGATTGATTGAAAACGTTATTAACAGATTGCAGAATGGGTACAGTACAGTACAGCTCAATACAGCTGCATTATATATTATTATTATTATTATTATTATTATTATTATTATTATTATTATTATTATTATTATTATTATTATTATTATTATTATTATTATTATTATTATTATTATTATTATTATTATTATTATTATTATTATTATTATTATACATACAATTGTTAAGGGGATGCAGACCAGAGAAAGACTTTCGTCTTGTTTACATCAGGGTCCCCCATTTTCAATTCATCATAATATGAAGGATTTAGTAATGAAGGATAGTAATGAAACAGTACCAGGGTGAGATGAAGGAGTGAGTTGGTGTCTCAGCATTAATATAATCTTCATTCTACTGTAATCCACTGCACAGTTGATCTTAGTGGTAAACTGCTTGATAAACCAGGGTCTATACCTATAAAACATTATGGTTATCTTTTTATTTTATTTTACAATCAAACATAGGTATTCATGCCTGGTGAATTAACCGTTCTCTTCACTCAGCAGGGGGGCCAAACCCAGACCCTGACCCTGCAACCAGCACAGACGGCTCAGGCTCCTGACACCCAGAGCCAGACCACTGTAGTTGCACAACCTGGCCAGCAGGGGCAGCAGCAACAGCAGCAGTTCCTACAGGTAACACTAGAGGGTAGTGAGTGTCACAAATTAAAACTCCTCAAGTGTTTAGACATTTCAATGGCAACATTCAAATTCAGAATATTTACCTGGGGCTAGCTTGCAAAGTATTTCTTTGTCTTTAGGGATTCAATGTAAATAAGGAAGTGCAGATTACGGATGTTTTATATATTGGAAGTTGAATATTGTGAGTAACTACTGTTTATTGCCATGTGTTCTCATCTTGTTACACTGTACCGCCACCAGGGCACCCGTCTTCTCCATGGTAACCAGTCCACCCAACTGATCCTGCAGGCAGCTTTCCCACTCCAACAACAGGGCACCTTCACCCAGGCAACGCACCAACAACAACCACAACAACCACAACAACAACAACAACAACCACAACAGCAACAACAGCAAAGGCAGCAACAGCAACAACAGTCTCATCATCAGAGGCACCAGCAACAGCTGAAACCCCAGCCTCCAAAACAGCAGAAAGCCCACAGGACTGACAGTGTCAGCAGCCAACCGCAGTAGGCTATGGGGAAGGAAGCGTCCAATCGGATAGCTTCGTGGGTGGCATTACCAAAACTTAATGGATCATTTCATGGATTTGTGTCCTCCCTTCTTCCATTTGAAAGAAATGAATTATAGGAAAGGGGAAAAGGCTCTGAGCCTGTAAGGAGTCACCACGGCAACAGTATGGATTAGAGCCTCCTCTTCCCTTAGCTACCAGGGCAGCTGTGTGGGAGCTCTGGTCTCCGTGGAAACCCCAACAAAACTCCAGAGAACACCCTATCGCCACGGTAACGAGAGACTCAGAAGGCAAGTCACAGAGGACTGGTCCTGTACAGATGTACTGTATGATAAAAACCTGTAAATATCCAATATAGCCTAATGGGACAGAAATGTAGTATTTTATATGATGCATGGAAAGAATAACTGTTAAGCTTTTATTAGTTGCTTTTGAAAAATGAATTTTTACTTTCTTCTAGGGTTTTCTGGTCAAAGACTGAGTGATACTATGCTAAAGGATATAGTATCTCTCCCAGACCCCAACCCCCCCCTCCCCCCACCACCCCTTTCTCTAATAGTCCAGAATAAGGCTTTAAAGTCATGTCGGTTTGTTTAAAAAAACGGTTGGGCTTGGTTTTTTTTTGAACGTTGAGTTTTAAAACACTGTGTCTCAGAGACAAAAAATAGCTCTTTGTCTATATAACTTTGGAAGTCCAACTCATGTTCGACAGGAAACTAGATTCAGTTTAAAGAAGCGCTTTGCAGAATGATCACTTGTACGTGTGACGGGTTTAGTGATTCCAAGTGCCAATAACAACACTATGGTCAATAGATATTTTTTCCCTTTATTTTTTTTTAACAGACTTAAAAAGCTTATATATTTTCCCGCAAGATATCACCCCTAACAAAGTACATGTGTATATAGTATGGATTATTTTTAAAAGTCAGAGAGCCCTATATGTAACAAACAGTATATCTTTAACCCCCCCTGATATTTTAGCACTTAATGTGGTTGTGTACAGTAAATCACTATCCAGACCTAGTTATTTGTAAGCTGTGTGTGTTTTTGAGGATGCAATCTTTGTGTGCGTGAGCATGAGTACTGTGTGTATGGATGTGTGTGTGTGCGCGTGTGTGTCGCCCCTTGTGTCTTACCGTAATTGACTTAGTAAGGAGGATTTGGAGTTTGCTGGATGGTACTCGTATTCTCAGGAATGTGGACAGATAGACTTGCTTCTGCCTCAGTCTGGAACGAGACCAGGAAGGATTGGACAGTGATGGTTACAGTGACTACAGGAGTTTGACGAGCGATGGTCAGGTCGTCTTTATTTTTTTTGTCTCATTGGAAAGTGAAAAACCAAAACTTTGTCTGGCCAATTCTCTTTAGTAGGTGGGGAAAAAACGGTCTTGGTACAAGAAATTTACCATTGACCACCATTGACTTCCATTCACTTTCACTTGTGAATATGGTCAATGGAGAGAAGTCTTCCGAAGATTTGACCCAGATGTGAATCAACTGATGGGAACAGTTAACCTACATTTCCAGTAGATGTTTCAAGGTCTCTCCTCTATCGTCAGTGACCTCACTGAACTGTCCTTCGTGACCTCCTTTCAGGCCTCAAGGCGCCCTCATGCAGTTCAGTTCTCACTCAGATCTCAGTCAGCAGTCGAAAAGTTACCGCGGGTGGGGCCCTGGTCCATGTTTAATTCCACTTCTTGAGTTAAAATGGAACCGTGCTCAAGCCAGGTACTACAGTTGTAAGCCATATCAAACTGAATAGCCTTGGATTGGAGGAAGTGTAATGGTTTGGAAAAGGAGCTATGAGAATGTGTTGTCTTGTGTCAGAGAGTGTAGTAAAGAGTAGATTCTGTGTGTGTGTGTGTGTGTGTGTGTGTGTGTGTGTGTGTGTGTGTGTGTGTGTGTGTGTGTGTGTGTGAGCGTGCACGTGTGCTTGTCTCAGATGTGTGTTTAGTGTTTCTCCTTCTTGATTCTACTTCTTGTATCACTTGGGGGTCATTATTGGTTGCCCCTGGCGATAGCCAATCAGTTCTTGCGTTGCAGTAAAAGAAAATAATTGTAATATTCAAGAAACTTCCTCTCTGGTTGGGCTGAGTGTTCTCTGAACCCAGGTGCGGGACAGCTCAACTTGAATACACGTTTTTGTGTGTGAGAGAGCGCATTTGTATGTATGTTATGAATCACTGTTTATTTTCATATGGACAAGGATGTACGACTGGAGACGAATGGATGCTTTAGCGATGCAGAGCAGAAGTCATCCATTAGAGGCAAACGGAGACTAGAAAAACTAAATGGACGCTGTCTTGCTAAACGGACACGGGTAGGAATGTGTCACTCGGTTTAGAAGAACCCATCTCACCCCTCAGACCAGGCTGCAGTAGCACTGGGAATCCACTAGGGTACATCTTCAGTGGCTCATCTATGTCACATTAAAAGCCTGTAGTGTGACGTTGGAGGATTAAGATGAAGACTGTTCTCTGGTGCCTCGGTTCAATTTGAATTGAAATTAATTGCATCAAAGGGTGTTTGAACGATTGAGGAATGCAATTTGATCCAGGTCGGTCAGCCATCCCACGACAAATTCAGATCCTCTTGAGTCTATAGTTTGTGTTGAAGGCGTTTCCCTTAAGGGCAACGTTGAAATGTTATTAATAGTATAAGTGTCACTGATACCCAGCCCAAAGAATGTAAAGGTGTTTTTTAAAGAGACTAATGGATGTTGTAACTGTTGATTATAGAAAAGAAAACTTTTAAAAAGCTTTTGTGATGAAGGAAAGGAAGGGGTTTCAATGAGAAACCAGGTTTCTCCGGGTCAAGGATCCACTCATAGAATCTAGAAGTCAGTCTTATCCCCACGGCTTCCCTGCTGCAGGACCGCTCTTTAGGAACCTGTGAATGTTTTCACTAGTACTACTAAAACCGGTTATGTTCACACTTTAGAACACGTTCTAAAGACTCTCTGATTCAGGGGGGAACACGTTATTAAGAAACAGTTTGAAAACGGGGTGTAGGGTATTTGGAAAGGAATGCCATTGACAATGGCAGTGAGGCAAAATCACCCCCCCCCCCATATAGATCACCTATTTACTACACACCTTGGTTGTTATAAACCTAGTTCTAGTATAATACTGTACACGTACACCGGGTTAACAGCAGCAGTCTTCAGTGTGAAATGGTGCTATGCTACATGTACTGTATGTCTGTATATCCCTTCTGAACTGTGCTCCTCTATCCACCCCAAAGTCAAATGTAATATGAATATTTTGAAGCAAATTGTTGCTATTATTATAATCCCCCCTCTCTTGTCCCTCTCCTCTTGGTAAATTTGAAAATAAAACCAATTGCAACTATTATACATTACATTATGTTCTTCTGCGTTTCTCTTCATTTTTGGGGTTTCTCTATACAGGTATGTATACCTTAAAGCTGCAATAGGCAACTTCCTTTTTGCAGAGGAACGCGATGATGGACGAACACCATTTGGCAGAAAAAAATATTTGGCCAATTGTGTTGAAAAGTAAATATTTTTTATTATAATCTTTCTTTAATTCAGCTTAAAGCTGCTGGTGCTTTTGGGAGTCTGGAAAGGACCTTTGTCGTGCAGCCTTAAAAAATGATTTGATAGTCAGGTAAACTCACTCTTGCTAATTTCTCCGAAGTTGCCTATTGCTACTTTAATGTGGGATATACACTCAAGACATGAACCACACTAGTTGTACCGCTTTACCGTTGCAGGTTTGTTCTTTATTACAAGTCAACCAACTGTATCAAAACTGCATAAACCTCAAAATCATTAACAGTGTATCTAGCTGGAGCTCTATTACACGTACAGACCCCATGATGTCTGTCCTCCCAGCATGTCTCCCAACCAAAACCAAATGCACTCAACATTACTGAACAATCCTAAAGGCACAGCCATAGTATATATTTACATTTGCATACATTCTATACATAAACCAACAAGTAGAAAGAGCACACGTCATGAACAGCCATAAAAGCCTTTCTCAAAATCTCAAAACATTAACAGACATACAAATTCTTCCAAAACTAAACCTACAGCAATGCACCAGCGTACTCTCATTAGCGTATTTTGTTAAGTCACAGTATTCAATGGTAAAACATTTGAATATTTGTTTCTTATGGCTTCACTTGTGAATCACCGCTATCATTATCAACAGTAGGCTATGCCGCTGTCCTGTGTCTCTGACATACCCTGTTATTTTAAAAGAAGAGAGACACCCAATGATCTGAGTGATTTGTAGATAAAATAGGCAGCTTAACATCATAATTTACTGCAGCTCTTTTAGAGATAATCGTTAAATCATTTCAGGTGTACCATATTAAATGTGATATGGAATTCTGATGACTGAACATTCTAATGATGGCTAAAGTCAAAGTGTATTTGTCACATACACATTATACACGTACAATGGCAGTGAAATACTTGTGGAATAATCTAGAATTCTCGAATTTCAAGATAATAAGATAAAATAAACCGTACACCTGAAAGGGATAACGACGACATAATAATACAACTTATCATTTTCCGTTGCATAGTTTTTCTTTCTCTGCTGTTCCATTCCATGACAAACAGCCCTTTATGTCCACTGCCCCTGCAGTCTGGAACCTCTTGCAGACAGATGTATAGCTAGATGAGCTGATTCTCATTGTAGTGAAGGGTTTGGAGGCAGATTCAATTGGAACTTGTAATTGCTTCCCCTAGCTAGATTGCATTTAAGATAAGAGATAACATAAGATATTCCTTTATTGATCCCCTTGTGGAAATCCAGGATTTCCACTTGTCTGTCTTTTTAGGCATATGATTCTGTGAGTTGCTACTGCATGTTTAGCTATATTTGTTTTTAATGTTTGCTTGTATGTTGTTTGCAACACTGTATTGCTGCTATCCTGGCCAGGGCTCCCTCCAAAAAGAGATCTTGTAATCTCAACGAGGACTCCTGAGGACCTGGTTAAATAAAGGTTTAATAATAATTGAATAATTCCACAATTCAACATCACCTCCCAACGTCAGGGATCAGTCTCTGTTTAACCCAATGCAATGGAAACACTGAGACTCTGTCTCTCCTGCCTGCTCCTGGATACGATAAGATATTCCTCTATTGATCCCCTTGGGGACATTGGGGATGTGCTCTGATGGGGGTTGTTGTTACAGTAGGTCTGATGGCAGATGGTGATGGATGGTTAGTGCAGGAAGCAGCTCCATATACAGTAAGACAACATGTACCTGAAATACCTGCAGTAGCAGACAGATCAATGCACTGATGGAGACGAGATAAAGGCTGTGTGTGTGTGTGTATGTGTATATGAGGGTTAGTTAGTAATAGTTAGTAGTTGTGTATTGTTAGCTATTTTAGTTTACAAAGGTACAGAACAATCCAGGAGGTAGGGGTTTGTGTTCAATAGAGTTTTGTGTTAATGTTTTTGTCTAAATTCACGCGCGTGTGTGTGTGTGTGTAGAGAAAGAAGGTTAGTGTGTTGTTGTCTTATTCGTTTGTATAGTAAAGGTAGAAAATTGAATATTCAAACCAGGGAGGTAGGGACTGTGTATTATAGCATGTTCTGTCGTTACGTAGATGTGTGTCCGTCTCAGTAAGTGCATCGAGTGTGTGTGTGTGTGTGTGTGTGTGTGTGTGTGTGTGTGTGTCAGACAGTGTCATAGTCCATGAAGACATCATTGGTGCTTAGCAGTAGAGGCTGCGTGGGGGCAGTGGTGCTGCAGACTGAGCTCAGCCTGCGAGACGGCGCCCTCTGCTGCTCTGGAGGAACTGGAGCATTGCTGAGGTTCAGGTACACCTGAAGAACAGAACATGTGAACTATATAACTGTTCTTATTTCTATTCCTATCATTGTTGATATATTATGATATGATATTATAAATTATGATGATATGATATATGATATGATATTATATATTATGATATGATGTGTTATGATATGATACTGTATTGATACAACTGGATGTTTGAAAGTGCAAACATTCTCTACGTACATGCTTGGTGTTCTCTGACAGCAGCAGTTCAGCCTTCTCTACCAGCTTCCTGAAGGACGGTCTCTTCACAGGGTCCTCGCTCCAGCAACACAGCATCATATCATACCTGCACACAGACCAGGGTGAGTTACTGAAGACACACAGACACTTTATACCTTTATACGTATACCTGCTCCACCAGTAGTGACAATCTTGCCGTACGAATGTAGGATAGATGCAATATGGGGGGTACACACACACACAGACACACACACACACACACACTCACATCTCGGTGGGAGCAAACTCGGGTCTGCTCATCCTGTGGCCCTGCTGAATCATCCTGTAGAATGCTGAGCCCACCTGCACGCCAGGGTATGGGCTCTTACCTAAACACACACACACACACACACACACATACACACACACACACACACACACACACACACACACACACACACACACACACACACACACACACACACACACACACACACACACACACACACACACACACACACACACACACACACACACACACACACACACACACACACAATTGTCATATATTAAATGTTCCTGACTTTGAAAATGTACAGAATGATATTCCTGTGATCGTGCTTTTTTTTTTAATAGATTGTCTTGATTCAAAGTTGTCTGAACCGTCCCTTATACATCTTGGTTTCCTAAACTATGGGTTGTGACCCGAAATGAGTAACAATTACATTTAAATTGAGTGATATAGGTATATTCATATATATATATATAGTAGTATAGGTATAGTAGATAGTAGTATAAACATATTATTAGCAAAGTACTGTACATAATAATAAAATACACCACATGACAAGAGTGGAAGTATTTTTATTTAACTTTTTAGTTTGGTTTATTTGGGTCATTTTCAACTTATACAACACACGTGTAAATAATTTTTATAAAATATATATATTGTATAATTATACTTGTAGTTGTATTATCTGCGAGACATCACCACCACGCAACAAGTCAAAATGCTCGCTATCTCCACTGTCTGTGTGTATACTCTACTTTGGTAAAATCACATTCAGCATGCCCTCAGCAGGGTATATCTGCGGCTCTGCAGATATCCCCTACTCCCTCAGCTAGCCCCTTTCGTGACTGCGATGCAAGCCAAGAGCTCGAATACGCATCGAATCAATGTTATAAGACATTGATATCAGGTCCTCAGGAGCTATCTGTAGCTACTGCTAGCCGGCTAGATAACGTTAAGACAACGCCTCAGTGAACTATTTAGTTTAATGGGACATTTCGTTTTGAACAGTGAGCTAACGTGAGCTAACGTGAGCTAATGTGAGCTACCGAGCTAACGGAGGTATCATGCACTACTAGACTATTGCTGGAGCATTTGTTGATATCAGGAGCTATCAGTAGCTAGCCGGCTAGATACCGTTAGACAATGCCTCATGTATTAAACTAAAAGTGAATAGTTGACTGGGTCATTAGCTAACGTTAGCTCACAGAGGTTGCATGCACTAGAGCAGACTATTGCCGGAGCCTCTTGTTGACACGGGTGCGGGAAGTGCAGGGGAGGAGGATATATTTATACTGAATATCGGCCGATACCGATCGCTGGCCGATCGATCGGGGCATCCCTAAAAATAATTCAATACAATTGTAAAGTAGCAGGATGCGCTGGAGCTGCAGCAAAGCATGGCTACTCCATCACTTGCATCACTGGAACTTGGGTGGCAGTGGGCTGTCAACGAATATTCTATATTCGAATTTATAATCGAATTGTTAAAAAAAACATACATTCGATTGTAAAAATGTATATTCGAATTGTGTGAATTGTGTTTTTTTTGTGGTCCATTTTTTTTAACAAATTTTTACACAATACAGTAATAACAACAATAAACAGGACTTCACAGGACATATTAACAACAACAACAACAACAATAACGAAAACGGAAATAACAAACAATAAAGCTAATTCTTTTTTTAATTATTATTAAAAAAAAATAAACGAATTTTCTCCATCCAACACGACTTTGGGCTGTCCTTTCTGCCTCCCCCCAGCTAGTTCCTTGTCTCTTGAGCTCCGCCTCAGTGTCCCGCCTCCAGGTGTTCTTAGGCCGCCCTCTCTTCCGCTTTCCCTGGGGATTCCAAGTCAGGGCCTGGCGTGTAGTACTGGTAGCCGGTTTCCTCAAAGTGTGGCCTATCCATCTCCACTTTCGTCTCAGGATCTGCTTATCCACTGGTTCCTGTCTTCCTTTCAGCCATAGTTCCTCATTCTTGATTTTGTTTGGCCACCGGATCCCAAAGATGCGCTTCAGACAGCTGTTTATAAAGGTCTGTATCTTCTGCAATGTTCTTTTCGTCATTCTCCAAGTCTCTGAACCGTAGAGAAGGATGGATTTTACATTTGAATTGAAGAGCCGCACTTTGGTTGTCATGGCGATGTCCTTGGAAGACCAGATGTTCTTCAGAATGATGAAGGCTGCTCTGGCTTTGCCTACTCTGTCTGTGACGTCGCCGTCTGTGCCGCCCTTCTTATCCAAGATGCTGCCTAGGTAAGTGAAGGAGTTGACTTCCTGTATGGATTCATCACCTAATGTGACTGTGTTTTTGGTAGAGGTGTTGATCATCATTAGGTTGGTTTTCTTCCTGTTTATTCTCAACCCAGTCTCAAGGGATGTAGTTGCCAGCTTGGTTGTCTTGTCCTCCATCTGGTTGTAGTTGTGTGACAGGAGAGCCAGGTCATTAGCAAAGTCGAGGTCATCCAGTTGTATCCATAGGGTCCACTGTATGCCGTTTTTCTTTCCTTTTGTGGTGGTCTTCATAATCCAGTCTATGACTAGGAGGAAGAGAAAGGGCGATAGGAGGCATCCCTGATGCACACCGGTCTTGACCTCAAAACTCTCTGACAGTTGGCCTGCATGTAAAACTTTGCATGATGTTCCTTGATAGGTGTTTTGAATCAGAGTGATGATTTTCTCTGGCATACCATAATGCCTCAGCAGTTTCCACAGAGTCTCTCTATCCACGCTGTCAAAGGCTTTTTCATAGTCTATGAAGTTTATGTATAATGGAGAGTTCCATTCGATGGATTGCTCTATAATGATGCGCAGTGTGGCGATCTGGTCCGTACAAGATCTGTTGCTCCGGAAGCCTGCCTGCTGGTCTCGAAGCATGGGATCCACTGCAACACTCATTCTGTCCAGTATAATTCTGTTGAGAACTTTTCGCGGTACTGATAGAAGCATTATTCCTCTGTAGTTGTTGCAGTTTGTGAGATCTCCCTTTTTTGGTAGCTTGATGATGATTCCATCTTTCCATTCTTCTGGAATCTTTTCTTCCTCCCAGATCTTGGTGAAGAGGCTATGAAGCATATCTACCGCAGTCTTCAAGTCGGCCTGGATGGCTTCTGCTGGTATTTCATCTGGTCCTGCAGATTTTCCGTCCTTCGTTGAGATAATAGATTTTTTTTATCTCTGCTTTGCTGGGTTTATCACAGTTTATTGGAAGTGTTCTCTCCGCTGGTGTAATGTCCGCTGGCTCTGTCGGGCTAGTTGGTTCAGTAGTTCTTTGAAATGTTCAGCCCATCTTCTCTGCTGCTCCTCTGTTGTTGTAAGTGGGTTTCCCTGTTTGTCTTTTACCGGTTTGTCCGTATGTTGGGAACTTGCCTGCTAACTTCCTAGTGATCATATAGAGGTATTTCATGTTGCCTTGCCCTGCCGCTGTTTCTGCTAGTTTGGCTAGGTTGTCTATGAGATCTCTTTTATCCTTCTTAATGCTACTAAGACTACTGCAATTCGATTCTCACCTGCCTCAATAAATCATCCATAGACCGCCTCCAGTTCATCCAAAATACTGCTGCAAGACTGCTAACCAGATCAAGCAGAAGGTGTCACATCACTCCAGTTCTAGCCTCCTTGCACTGGCTTTCCTATACATCTTAGAATTAATTTCAAGGTCCTGGTGCTCACTTTTAGAGCTTTGCATGGCCAGGCACCAGAATATTTAACCGACCTGCTGGAACCATATGTGCCCAGCAGGACCCTGAGGACAGCTGACCAGGATCTGTTGGTCATTCCGTGCACCAGGTTGATCACCAAAGGTGACAGAGCCTTTCAATCTGTAGCGCCTAGACTCTGGAATGCTCTTCCTCGTGGTCTAAGAGCTGCAGCGTCTGTTGACATTTAAAAGAATCTGCTAAAAACATTACTGTTTAAACAGGCCTTTGGGTAATGTTTGAGCTTCTCCTCCAGGTATAAAATATGTATCTTTTTTTTCTTTTTTTTATGCGTTGTGTTTTTGTTCTGTCTCTTATCACTTGAATGGTTCTTGCTTTTTATTTTTATATTTTATATTTTATTTCTGCTGTATGTAAAGCACTTTGTGAGTTCTCTCTGTGAAAAGTGCTATATAAATAAACTTTACTTACTTACTTACTTACTTACTTACTTACTTACTTACTTACTTACTTACTTACTTACTTACTTACTTACTTACTTACTTACTTACTTACTTACTTACTTACTTACTTACTTACTTACTTACTTACTTACTTACTTACTTACTTACTTACTTACTTACTTACTTACTTACTTACTCTTCACCTCTGTATTGGCTTGGGTGTATTCTTCCTGTGCCTTTGCTTTTGCTGATCTTGTTTTGCTTGTGTTCAGTTTCTCTTTCCTCTCCTTTCTTTCTTTCAGTTTCTGGACTGTTTCCATTGAGACCCATTCCTTGTGTTTTGTCTTCTTCTTTCCCAATATTTCTTTGCAAGTGTCCAGCCACAACGTCTTTATGTGCTGCCATTGAGTTTCTATGTCCGCATCTGTGTCTTCATCCTGTTCCTGTAGTTGCTGGTACCTGTTGGTAAGGCTGATCTGGAATCTACTGTGTATTTCTTTGTTCCTAAGAAGTCCGACGTCATATCTGGTTCTTGCACCGGTGGTTGTGGCGTACTTCTTCAGACGTAGTTTTATGATCGTCAGCACGAGATGATGGTCTGATGCCACGTCTGCCCCTCTCTTGACTCGTACATCTTGCCATGACCTCCTGAACTTTCTGTTGATGCATATGTGGTCTATTCCGTAGCTTGATCTGGAGATCTCCATGTGGCCTTGTGGATACGTTTGTGGGGGAAGATGCTGCCTCCTATTACCAGTTGGTTGAGGGAGCACAGGTCTGCAAACATTTCTCCATTTTCATTCATCTGCCCCAATCCATGTACGCCCATGATGTCTTCGTAGCCCGTGTTGTTGGCTCCTATCTTGGCGTTGAAATCACCCATGAGGATGGTGATATCTTTTTCTCTCCGTCTGTCCAGTACAGCCTGCAGTTGTTCATAGAAATTGGCTTTCTTCTCGTCTTCTGTGTCGTTTGTCGGCGTGTAGCCAAGTGGTGAACTTAGCGGTGATGATTTGTGGGTTCACCGGTTCCCAACCAATGAGAGAGCGCTGTGCCTCCGGAGCCAGCATCAGGGCCACCCCTTCCGTGTGTGGGGTGCCTTCTTCTGTATGACCGGAGTAGAGCACCATCTCCCCAGATGCCAATCTCAGTTGCCCTGCTTGTAGCCACCTTGTCTCACACAAGCCCAGGAGAGAGATGTTGTAGTTCCTCATCTCCTGTGCTACCTGGACTGTCTTCCCTGGTTCGTACATCGTCCTGATGTTCCATGTGGCAATTCTGGTGGTTTTCCTGGGGGTTAAGAGGGGAGTCGGCCTTACAGCTTCCTTTCGGCTTTCACTGCACGGCGTCATGCGCCTCCTGTGTGGGAGCCCTTCTTTTCCCAGGTCGAGTTGGTTTTGAATTATCGTAGATGCTTTAGTAACGTGCTTTTTTTCCAGGTAGGGTTGTTGGTCCTACGCAAACCCATTTAACCTCTGGGGTGAGGTTGGTCCAATTTGTGTCACCTCTACACTTTGACCTGTCCAGCATGTGCAACAATAGATATTCGAATATCATCGAATATCATCCTTTTTTTAGAAGGAATATTCAAATGTCCCCCACTGGCCAGTTGTAGGGAGGATAGAAGCCTTGCATGTCCCCTCCGATACATGTGGAGGCAGCCTGTCACATCTTTTCACCTGCCAGCGCGGACTCTCATTTGGCGAGGAGTAACGTGTAGGAGGCTCACACTGCCCCCGCCATTTTCCTGACTTTGCTGGCAGGCGCCCCAACCGACCTGTAGGAGTCGCTGTTCACAACGACCAGACTACCACCCTTCGACTTCCCTCCCGCTAACTCTGCCAATTGAGTTAGTATGATAGCCGGCCCAAGCCGGAGGCAACACAGACAGCCGGATTCGAACCCGGTGTCTCTTGCGTTGTTGGCGAGCGCAATATCCGCTGCGCCACCCAGCCGCCCTGACAGCCCTGCAGTATTTAAAAGAGTCTCTGAACTGACTTCAGATCCCGGGCTAAAAAGAACAACGACACACAGTGTGTGATAAATGCGAAGAATTCTCGCATAGATTGAACAAAGTGCCATGCCTGTGAGCCACCACTAGGGGCAGATAAGCTCAAAACGCCTGGCTTTAAAGGATACAACCTCAGTACACACATTTAATTAAGAGAGTTCCAAACAGGATGTTTACCTAGAGAGAAGATTTCCCAGAGGAGGATGCCGTAGGACCAGACGTCACTCTCGAAGGTGTAGACACAGTCAAAGATACTCTCTGGAGACATCCACTTCACAGGCACCCGTGCCTGGAGGGAGAGGAGGAAGGAACACATGAACTCTAGATGACTGGGTTATTATAACACATGAACACTAGATGACTGGGTTATTATAACACATGAACACTAGAGGACTGCGTTATAACACATGACACTAGAGGACTGGGTTATAACACATGGACACTAGATGACTGGGTTATTATAACACATGAACACTAGAGCAGGGGTTCCCAAACTTTTCAGGCCAGGACCCAGAAAATAAGGCGTCAGAGAGCCGCGGCCCAATGCACATCGTCAGGCTTTTTTTTTTTTTTTTTTTGCCAGGCGACGATTTTTTAAGCCAAATATCACTTCAATCCTATTAAGTTAGTTCAAGTTAGTTATTCATTTATATGTGCTATTTATGAGAGGGCTAACTTGTTGCAAAATAATAATGATAATAATAATAGCCTCATTAAAATACTATTGTTGCTTCGGTTATTTTCAGCGTTTTATGTGCATAATCTGTTATTTAGTTTGAAATGTTCGTTGAAATAAGTAGATTTTTCGTTTTTGTTTATTTATTAAGTTAATATAAAACCATATAGTCACATTTTAGAATACAATAGAATAGAATTTTAGAATACAACTAGAAACACTGTCCTGGCCTGCTTCTAAGTTCAGTGGCCTGACAAAAAAAAAAAAAAAAAAAAAATCATCCCGCGGCCCACACCCGTGGCTGCTCGCGGCCCACCTTTGGGTCACGACCCCGACTTTGGGAACCACTGCTCTAACTAACCACCACATCCTCTAACTAAAGTCCTCTAACTAACCACCACGTCCTCTAACTAAAGTCCTCTAACTAACCACCACGTCCTCTAACTAAAGTCCTCTAACTAACCACCACGTCCTCTAACTAAAGTCCTCTAACTAACCACCACGTCCTCTAACTAAAGTCCTCTAACTAACCACCACGTCCTCTAACTAAAGTCCCCTAACTAACCACCACATCCTCTAACTAAAGTCCTCTAACTAAAGTCCTCTAACTAACCACCACATCCTCTAACTAAAGTCCTCTAACTAAAGTCCCCTAACTAACCACCACATCCTCTAATTAAAATCCTCTAACTTCACCTCTCTATAGGGTCTCATGGTCCAGAGGAAGGGGAGGGGCTTCACCTCTCTATAGGGTCACATGGTCCAGAGGAAGGGGAGGGACGTGTCCTCTCTATAGGGTCACATGGTGGTCAAGAGGAAGGGGAGGGACGTGTCCTCTCTATAGGGTCACATGGTGGTCCAGAGGAAGGGGAGGGACGTGTCCTCTCTATAGGGTCACATGGTGGTCCAGAGCAGGGGTTCCCAAACTTTTCAGGCCGGGACCCAGAAAATAAGGCGTCAGAGAGCCGCGGCCCAATGCACATCGTCAGGCTTTTTTTTTTCTTTTTTTTTGCCAGGCAACCGATTTATTAAGCCAAATATCACTTCAATCCTATTAAGTTAGTTCAAGTTAGTTATTCATTTATATGTGCTATTTATGAGAGGGCTAACTTGTTGCAAAATAATAATGATAATAATAATAGCCTCATTAAAATACTATTGTTGCTTCGGTTGTTTTCAGCGTTTTATGTGCATAATCTGTTATTTAGTTTGAAATGTTCGTTGAAATAAGTAGATTTTTCGTTTTTGTTTATTTATTAAGTTAATATAAAACCATATAGTCACATTTTAGAATACAATAGAATATAATTTTAGAATACAACTAGAAACACTGTCCTGGCCTGCTTCTAAGTTCAGTGGCCTGACAAAAAAAAATTAAATCAACTCGCCCACCTTTGGGTCGCGACCCCGACTTTGGGAACCACTGCACTAGAGGACTGGGTTATAACACATGAACACTAGAGGACTGGGTTATAACACATGAACACTAGAGGACTGGGTTATAACACTGGGTTATAACACATGAACACTAGAGGACTGGGTTATAACACTGGGTTATAACACATGAACACTAGAGGACTAGTTTATAACACATGAACACTAGAGGACTAGGTTATAACACATGAACACTAGAGGACTGGGTTATAACACATGAACACTAGAGGACTAGTTTATAACACATGAACACTAGAGGACTAGGTTATAACACATGAACACTAGAGGACTGGGTCATAACACATGAACACTAGAGGACTGGGTTATAACACATGAACACTAGAGGACTGGGTTATAACACTGGGTTATAACACATGAACACTAGAGGACTAGGTTATAACACATGAACACTAGAGGACTGGGTTATAACACATGAACACTAGAGGACTGGGTTATAACACATGAACACTAGAGGACTAGTTATAACACATGAACACTAGAGGACTAGTTATAACACATGAACACTAGAGGACTGGGTTATAACACATGAACACTAGAGGACTAGGTTATAACACATGAACACTAGAGGACTGGGTTATAACACATGAACACTAGAGGACTGGGTTATAACACATGAACACTAGAGGACTAGTTATAACACATGAACACTAGAGGACTGGGTTATAACACATGAACACTAGAGGACTGGGTTATAACACATGAACACTAGAGGACTGGGTTATAACACATGAACACTAGAGGACTGGGTTATAACACATGGACACTAGAGGACTAGTTATAACACATGAACACTAGAGGACTGGGTTATAACACATGAACACTAGAGGACTGGGTTATAACACATGAACACTAGAGGACTAGGTTATAACACATGAACACTAGAGGACTGGGTCATAACATATGAACACTAGAGGACTGGGTTATAACACATGAACACTAGAGGACTGGGTTATAACACATGAACACTAGAGGACTGGGTCATAACATATGAACACTAGAGGACTGGGTTATAACACATGAACACTAGAGGACTAGTTATAACACATGAACACTAGAGGACTAGTTATAACACATGAACACTAGAGGACTGGGTTATAACACATGAACACTAGAGGACTAGGTTATAACACATGAACACTAGAGGACTGGGTTATAACACATGAACACTAGAGGACTGGGTTATAACACATGAACACTAGAGGACTGGGTTATAACACATGGACACTAGAGGACTGGGTTATAACACATGAACACTAGAGGACTGGGTTATAACACATGAACACTAGAGGACTGGGTCATAACATATGAACACTAGAGGACTGGGTTATAACACATGAACACTAGAGGACTAGTTATAACACATGAACACTAGAGGACTAGTTATAACACATGAACACTAGAGGACTGGGTTATAACACATGAACACTAGAGGACTAGGTTATAACACATGAACACTAGAGGACTGGGTTATAACACATGAACACTAGAGGACTGGGTTATTATAACACATGAACACTAGAGGACTAGTTATAACACATGAACACTAGAGGACTAGTTATAACACATGAACACTAGAGGACTGGGTTATAACACATGAACACTAGAGGACTAGGTTATAACACATGAACACTAGAGGACTGGGTTATAACACATGAACACTAGAGGACTGGGTTATAACACATGAACACTAGAGGACTAGGTTATAACACATGAACACTAGAGGACTGGGTTATAACACATGAACACTAGAGGACTGGGTTATAACACATGGACACTAGAGGACTGGGTTATAACACATGAACACTAGAGGACTGGGTTATAACACATGGACACTAGAGGACTAGTTATAACACATGAACAATAGAGGACTGGGTTATAACACATGAACACTAGAGGACTGGGTTATAACACATGAACACTAGAGGACTGGGTTATAACACATGAACACTAGATGACTGGGTTATAACACATGGACACTAGAGGACTAGTTATAACACATGAACACTAGAGGACTGGGTTATAACACATGAACACTAGAGGACTGGGTTATAACACATGAACACTAGAGGACTAGGTTATAACACATGAACACTAGAGGACTGGGTTATAACACATGAACACTAGAGGACTGGGTCATAACATATGAACACTAGAGGACTGGGTTATAACACATGAACACTAGAGGACTGGGTTATAACACATGAACACTAGAGGACTGGGTCATAACATATGAACACTAGAGGACTGGGTTATAACACATGAACACTAGAGGACTAGGTTATAACACATGAACACTAGAGGACTGGGTTATAACACATGAACACTAGAGGACTGGGTTATAACACATGAACACTAGAGGACTGGGTTATAACACATGAACACTAGAGGACTGGGTTATAACACATGAACACTAGAGGACTGGGTTATAACACATGAACACTAGAGGACTGGGTTATTATAACACAGGGTTATAACACATGAATACTAGAGGACTGGGTCACAACACACCGCTGGGATGCCTGCTGTCCGTGATGCCCACAGAGGAATTTGATCTGTATGGGTTTCAGTGGAGTCATGTGTCTAGACTCTGTTTTACAGTTACAGCCGTAGCTCCGAACCCCACGCACCCCACGTCATCGGAGCCTGGCACACTGTATGTCCTGCAGCCCGCCGTCAAGCACATCCGATCCCCAAGGTCTAGGAGTCACAGTGTTTTGACAAAAGGAAGCCAAGTGAGGCGTGCATGTGACCTACAGTTACCCCTGTTGTTTCCTCTGTTCCCTCTACATCTTGATTTACAGTAAGAGGGAGGGATAGAAAGAGAGAGCGAGAGAGCGAGAGAGAGAGAGAGAGAGAGAGAGAGAGAGAGAGAGAGAGAGAGAGAGAGAGAGACTCACATTTCCCCTGAGTACGTAGTTGGCGTCTGTGGTGATGTCTCGAGCCAGTCCAAAGTCACAGATCTTAGCCACCCTGCCTTGAGTTAGCAGAATGTTCCTGGCTGCCAGGTCCCTGTGGATACACTGCACGCACACACACACACACACACACACACACACACACACACACACACACACACACACACACACACACACACACACACACACACACACACACACACACACACACACACACACCAAGATTGTGTTCAGACTGCAGGCAAATCAGATCATTAACACTTTGAATGCCATCCACGAGTTTTCACGTGTTTATCCCCCGCGGGTTGAATGCCCACTCACGAGAATATTCGTTTGTTCTCTCTCTTTTTTTTTTTTAGCGATCTGAAATCATATTTCATCAACCGAGTCTACCGTTGGAAATTCAGCTACCTCAGGCGCTCAGATGTGAAAAAAGCGCCCCCTATCGTCTCCCAGATGGTAATTCACCCTTTTGGATTGAACTCAATGAAAATGAATGAGAAAAAAAAACCTGCACTCCACATTTTACTTCTCACTCATGCAACCGGCGTCTACCAGCTTCATGCTGGACTCTCAGAGCAGTGGGGAATATGTGTTTTACAGTATACACGGTCGATCAATAAAAGGATCGATTTTTTCGAATGGCGATCAGGAATTGGAATAATCCATTTGGATACCATCTGATCTCAGGTAAGGAATCTATGTTACCAGTCTAAGGATAATCAGACCCGTTTTCACGGATTATAAGCTTTTATGTGATTATGTGATAGGCTGTTTGACTGTGCGCGCCGTCAGGAAATAGGAGAAGCGATTTTCAGCGCGCGCCACGAGCGTGCATGCGTACACATAATACTATCGATAATATAGCGTTTATTTGAAGACGATTCATAAATAGGCCGAACAATGACAACGTTCTAGAATATTCCAGTAAAAGGCGATTATCATGGAAACCTCTTTTTTCTCCGTGAAAACAAGGGGTTTTCTAAATGCTATGAAACGGAAATGAACCGATAAAAAAACAATCTGCTTCGACAATGTTGACTGGAAATAGGTCATTGATAATGCAACGGGCAGATTAGACACATAGCCATAATTTAAAACATAGATTAGGCGATATTAACGTTAACATGTAATGAGGCTCTTTAAGAAAATTGTGTTGTCTATTTTATCTACTTGTTGTATCTATTTTATCTTCTTAACTCTTTCTTTGTGATTTATTGTATTCTTCTTGGGACCATGTTGGAAACAAGTCGACAGACTTTCACATGTTATCCTTGTACCCCTTGTTTTTTATACTATTGTATAAATTGTATGTACTAAATAAAAATCAAATCATCAAATCAACATTGGAGTGGATGTGGGCATTCAAGGGGGTAAAAAGGAAAACACGGCCGGCTCTGAAAGTGTTAAGACAGACTGTCCGCACTATTATTTGCAAATGATCAGATGGGATTTGTGTGTCCAAGCATCACCAGCCTATCAACACGGGTTGCTGTGGCAACGACGTGGGCATCAGTAACTACGTACGCTGGTGACACGGCTTTCCAACTCGGAAGCATTCATTCCAGCTTTGCCTCCCCCAGGTGGTGCCAGGAGACTGGTGCTCTCTGTATTGCCCTCCATGTCCCTACAGCTCTGCTGCTCAGCCGCTCTGATGTGTGTTGTTGCTAAAGACACTAACTTTGAAATCTGATTGGAATCACAAATGCCAGAAATGTTTGCTGTCCAGACATTCTAAAAATCAATCTGGATACAATCTGCCAAAAATGGATTTGGGCTGGCAGTCTGAACAAGGCCAAAGTAACCTAAATGTACGGTATATTGACTGTATAAGCACTTCCTGTAAAATGAATGAGTTGCATCATCCACACACGCTCAGTTTGCACACACACACACACACACACACACACACACACACACACACACACACACACACACACACACACACGCACACGCACACACACGCACACGCACACACACACGCAGACACACACACACACACATACATACATACACACACACACACACACACACACACACACACACACACACATACATACACACACACACACACACACACATGTAGATACATACACACACACACACACACACGTACATACATACATACACACACACACACACATGTACATACACACACATACATACATACACACACACACACACACACACACACACACATGCATGTAGACAGACACACACACACACATGCATGTACACACACACACAAACGCACACACGCCTTACGTTCTTGGAGGTGATGTACTCCATGCCTTTGGCCACCTGGTAGGAAAAACTGAGCAGATCCTCTGTATCCAAAGACAGTTCATCAATATCATCTAGAGGAGGGGAGAGTGAGAGGGGAGGGGGAGAGTGAGAGGGGAGGGGAAGATGGGAGGGGAGGGGGAGAGTGAGAGGGGAGGGGGAGAGTGAGAGGGGAGGGGAAGATGGGAGGGGAGGGGGAGAGTGAGAGGGGAGAGTGAGAGGGGAGGGGGAGAGTGAGAGGGTAGGGGAAGATGGGAGGGGAGGGGGAGAGTGAGAGGGGAGAGTGAGAGGGTAGGGGGAGAGTGAGAAAGGGAGGCGAGAGTGAGAGGGGAGGGGAGAGTGAGAGGGTAGGGGAAGATGGGAGGGGAGGGGAAGATGGGAGGGGAGGGGGAGAGTGAGAGGGGAGAGTGAGAGGGTAGGGGGAGAGTGAGAAAGGGAGGGGAGAGTGAGATGGGAGGGGAGGGGGAGAGGGAAGGGGGAGAGTGAGATGAGATGGGAGAGTGAGAGGGGGGAGGGGAGAGTGAGAGGGGAGGGGGAGAGTGAGAAGGGAGGGGGAGCGTGAGAGGGGAGGGAGAGAGGGGAGGGGAGGGGGAGAGTGAGAGGGGAGGGGGAGAGTGAGATGGGAGGGGGAGAGTGAGAGGGGAGGGGGAGAGTGAGATGGGAGGGGGAGAGTGAGATGGGAGGGGGAGAGTGAGAGGGGAGGGGAGAGTGAGAGGGAAGGGGGAGAGTGAGAGGGGAGGGGAGAGTGAGATGTGAGGGGGAGAGTGAGAAGGGAGGGGGAGAGTGAGATGGGAGGGGGAGAGTGAGAGGGGAGGGGAGAGTGAGAGGGGAGGGGGAGAGGGAGGGGGAGAGTGAGAGGGCACGGCGAGGGAAGGAGATAAAGGGTGAGAGACAGAGAGGGAGGAAGGGAGAGAGAGGGTGAAAGAGAGAAAGTGGGATGGATAGAGAGTGAGAGGGATAGGGGAGAGAGAAAAAAAGAGACAGGATGTGAGAGAAAGACAGAATGAGACACACACACAAATAGCCATTTTCTAATGAAAACTGTGTCCAGTTTAGTGGCTAAGCTAGCCTAAGCCAATAGTAGTTAGCCTAAACCAATAGTCTAGTTAGCCTAAGCCAATAGTCTAGTTAGCCTAAGCCCATAGTATAGTTAGCCTAATTGCCCTCTGAATTTGCTACAGTATCAAAGGTGAATAGCAGACATGGATTTGAAAGAGACTAGGCTACTTAACAAGCTTTTAGTCTAGGCTTGGCTACCTAACCTAGCCTAAAAGATTGCAGAGTAGTGTGTTTCAGCTCAATGTCGGCTCTTTGCCCGATACAAGCTAACTGATGGCATATTGAACATGATGCTAAACTCATTGCACCCAATCTGTAATGTTATGCCTACAAAAAGAGCACAACATGAATGTCAGCACTCACATCTCCATCAAATAAAGTTACACAATAGTCTGGTTTATTGGATGAAGTATAGTATATTCTTACAAGATAAGAATATAGTTGAACTGTGGTCTTTTAAAATGCATGATGGTAGGTAGGCCTAAATGTACTGTGAGCGACACCTACCTGACTGGGAAGACCTGTCTTTCTCTGAAGGACGCATGGCGATGTAACCGGTACCATTCCCCTCTCTGCTGCAAGGACGGACACACACGCACACACACACACACACACACACACACACACACACACACACACACACACACACACACACACACACACACACACACACACACACACACACACACACACACACACACACACACACACACACACACACACACACACACACACACACACACACACACACACACACACACACACACACACACACACACACGCACACACACACACCAGTGTTATAGTACTCGAGTCCTGGACTGATTTTCAGGACTCGTGACTCGACTTGGACTTGAGCACTGATGACTCCGACTTGGACTTGGACTCGAGCATTGACTGCATTCGGACTCAGAAGGTGCAGACGAGGACTCGGACTTGTTAATTGATAAATACAGTTATTTATTTGTAATTTGTTTTGTAATAGGCCCTAATCATTTGGCATAAGATGTTGATGGCTAGTGCGTTTGTTTGGCTATTGTGTCACACAAAGTAAAGAAACTCCCTTTGAAATGGTGACCGCTGTGTCGTTTATGTTTAATGTAGACCTTTTTTTATTTGGATGTCAGCTCTTTGACTGCCAGAGTGGAGTGGACTCAACCTTGATGACTTGGACTCGGACTTGGACTCGGACTCGAACACTGGGGACTCGAGACTCGACTCTGACTCGAGATTTAGTGACTCGACTACAACACTGACACACACACACACACACACACACACACACACACACACACACACACACACACACACACACACACACACACACACACACACACACACACACACACACACACACACACACACACACACACACACACACACACACACACACACACACACACACACACACACACACACACACACACACACACACACACACACACACACACTCACCTGGCTGGCTCGGTCTGGTTAGGGTTCAGGACGTTGCGGTAGTAGCCATCACCAATCTGGGAGCTGAAATAGGACTCTCTCTTTCTGCGCAGGAAGTTGAGCAGGTCGCCGTAGCAACAGTACTCTGTGATCACCAACGTCGGGCCTGACAGGAAACAGACATTTGAAAAAAGTAATATTTAAACTATATGACTAATAGAAACAAAGAGGGAGAACCCCAGACATGGAACAGTGTGAAACAGACCAACCAGGTCTCCCCACATGGAGCGGTAAATTAGTCAGTTGTCCCACGGCAAAGTTTCCATTACCACTACTGTAAACAGAATCCATAATGATGTTGCAAAAGAGCGGCATCAATTTACCCTATTCACACAGTGGCCATTTTGCTCTTACACCATTCTCAGGTTGGGAAGAGATACCAACCTGAACATGACATAAGAGCAAAATGTCCGACGTGTGAATATGGTCATTGCCACTTACTCTTATTGACAACAACAAACGCTGTGTTGAAATTCCCTTTCTAAATAGCTGCAATTATGACAATATTTTGTTTTAGTAATTTTGAAATTAATTGATGATCATCATAAACATATAAGCCCTGTCTTTTAAATATTACTACAGCCATTGCAATAGCTAATAAAATGGCTATAGTTGTCCTGAGCAGCACCCAGGTGTGAATGGAACTCAGCGAAACTACCCTGGATAAATAAAGGTAAAAAAATAAGATGTTCTCAATTTTCCACAATCAATGAGCAAGCGCAAGGACGTTCTCTGCTGTGTGTAACGGTACCGTCCTCTGCTAGGAGAGTTGACCGTTTGAGTGGGGCATCTGTAAACCAATCAAACATTGCCCATTGGGTCAATAAAATCCTGCTTGCTAGACTAACACATGTATGCATGTAGCTGTATGGGAAGAAGGTCTGGCTAGCAAGGTGAGACTACTGTAAGGGTCCACCTGTCCTAGGACCCTCCCCTCCTTTCCGTCCTCCTCAACAGCCCCCACCTTTGCACATACTTTTCCATGGACTTCCTCCACCTGCTGGACAATTCTCGACATTGCACCTTGTACATTTATGTCTGCTCAAACTATCTGTCTTTCTGAGTGTTCTCACCATCCTGCTGTCTATCCCTGTGTACCTCTTGCTAGGGCTGTCGCGGTATGACATTTTCCCACCGCGGTTGTGTGTGTGGCTAATCACCGCGGGATGCGGTGGTACCGCACTTCTATATAAAAAATTAAAAAAATTCACTTTATTTTTTCTTTTTATATATATACCTGTATATATTTTTTTTATTATTAAGACATGAGAGTTTACCCGCGATCGTGATTAGACAACAATTCTAAGGTCGTAGGAGTCCCGAAACTATTTTAACACTTTGCCGCCCGACCACGTATAAATACGAGTTTCGAATCCATGCGTTGTGGACAGAATCACGTATAAAGCCGTGGCAAGTTGTTATTGCTTTTATTCCATTTTAATAACCGGGTCAAGGTCGCGGAGCGGCACTGCATATATTCCATAGTCTGTGAAATCGAGGATGTGCAATACCGGCCAGATCCTCTTAGGGGCGCCATCGCTCCACTGCAATGTGCCCTGTGGGCGAATGGATGACTTTATTTTTCTCCTTTCAATGGAGATTTTCAGTACCCGGATTCTGAATCAGCATCTTGTACCGTGGATTACGTTTCGAATCGCAGATTTCACCATGGAATAAGGGGATTTATCATCAGCCAATGGACATATCGATCTACCAGATGCCGATCGATAACGGGGAAATGCTCGGGGGTATCTCACCGGCTCATGGTAAGATCTTTTTCACATAAATTACAGCCGGATCAGAGCTTGCTATGATACGCAACCAGCCGAGCAGCGTATGTGGCTAGTTACACGACCACTGTTATTGGTAATCAATAATCATAAACGACGTCCCGAGGGCGGCTACGTGGCGCAGTGGGCAAGGCGCTCGCAACGAATGCTGGAGACTAGGCTCGAACAGGATGCCTCCTGTTCGAGCCCCGCTCTCCACATTGCTTTCAGTTTAGCTGGTCGTCCACAGTAATACACATTGGCCGTATTACGGGGAGGGAAACTGAAGGGTGGGGATCGGGCGTTGTGGACAGCGACTCCTACAGGTCGGTTGGTGCGCCTGTGCAGTAGAATCAAGAAGCGACGGGGGCGGGGCCCCTCCAAAGCCCAGACCCCCGACGCTGAAAGATCGAGCCACGCAGGTGAAAAGATGCGACGGCTGTTACCTCGAGTATCGGAGGGGACTCGTGCTATGTATGACTTAGTCCACATTGCAGCCGGCTTGTGGGAGGCAAGAAACAACGTTCAAAGACAGGGGAGGGTTGAATTGGACGATATGAAAATTGGGATGGGAGAAAAATAGAAAATGGGAGAAAAAGTGGATAAAAAAAAATTAAATAAACGACGTCCCCCCCCTTTGATGCATACATGCTTTGGGACAGTCCCGATGATATGCAGTTTGAGTTATTTCTTTAGCATATGTAAAACGGCATTCGTTAGCAGCTATTAGCCCTATAACTAGCCTTCCAGAAAATATACGAGACAAAATCCGCTATAATGCTTATATTCACGGCGCTATAAAATGACAACCTATTGATGCATTATTTTTTTCTTTAAGCCATTTTGAAGGGATGGTTTATGAACTCAATTGACAATGAGAATGGACAGATAGCAATACTATAAAGTATAGATTTAGCTGTACAAAAAGACACCGGTCTGTTTACAAAAGCTGGTCCTCAACCACTATATTAGACGCATCCCAGCGGTCGCCAATGTGTTAAACATGTTTGATAATCTATCCATTTGTCCCTCAACGTTTTGAAATGTGATAACAGTAGATTTGCCTGCTCCTTTAAGAGTGATGTGTTGTGGGATATATGCTGTAGGTCTGGTCTACGCAAGCAGCCAATAGTCAGTCACACATCCCTTCTCCAACTTAAAACTAACGTTATTTGAGCAAACATTTAACGTTATTATAACACTATTTTAACATTAGTGAATGTGAATGCACAAAAATATCACAACTTGTGTCATTGTTCATCATTGGGGGAAACTAGCCAATAGCTAACATTATAGATAGGCTAGCTAGCATATAGCTAACGTTATAAATTGAAAACAAAGCTAACGTTAATATCCAGTTGACATTACAGATCATAATATCTATGATAACGTTAACGAAGTGAGAGTAGGGGTTAGGGAAACGTTGATGTAGTCAGAGTGTAGCGGGGACGGTAGACAGAGGCAGCACTTGATTTGCGTGTAACGTTAGCATAACATTGAGCAAGCTACATGACCAGCACTTCGGCCTGTGAGTGTTGGGGGCTCGAGTCCGGGATATGAAAATAAATCCTGATTTCATCTGTGAGTTGTAAACTGTATGGAAACGTGAAGTTAGCTCATGCTACTGGAAAACGGATGCCTCGTCATTAAATTAAGTTAAAAATGATGACGCCCCTTTTAATTTACCACGGATCTTGCGGTTGTCTGTTCCCCAACCGCGGGTGACTTGACCCTTGTTTTCTCTTGTCTGGTATAGCTTGTGATTATTGTCTTTAGTGTTTTGTCCCCAGTGTGTTTTGTGGTGTTATTCAGTATTTTACCCCAGGGTGTTCAGTCTTTTCTTGTGTGTTTCCTTCCTGGTTGTCTCACCCCATGTGCATCTCGTTTTGCTAATTGCCCTGCTGTCTCTCTAGTGTTAATTGTTCCCCCTATATCTGGTGTGTGTTCCCTACCCTCCATGGTCGGTTCATCGTTTGTTACTGTGGTGTTCCAAGTCCATGTTCTTGTTTCTGTCTCCTGTGATCCTGTGCGTCTTATAGTAAGTTTCCTAGTGTTAGTCTGTTTTCCACCTTTTGTTTTCGTGTACAGTCCGTCTTGTTTGTTAGTGTTTTATTTGTAGTTAAGTTTCTTTTTTCCCCTACCAGCTCTGCTGTGGTTTTCGGTTATGTTTTTGTACGTGCTCTCATTGTGAGATATTTCGTTTTGTTTGCTGCTGCCTTTTGAAGTAAAGAAATGTTTTATACAATTCACCCCTGGCTCCACGTCTCGTCTGCCTATTCTCTCCTCGTTCTGTTCAGCAATTGGGTCCTCGACAACACTATCCTTAACAACTACTCTACTACCGTCTAGTCCTGATTCATACTGCAACTCTCACCTCCGACCGTGCAGGCACCGAGCAGGTTGACGATGTTGACGTGGTTTCCAAGGTAACTGAGAACTTTCAGCTCTGACATCAGCGCCTCCTTTTCTGTGGCATGGGCGCTGGCTGGGATGACATCATCATGACTTCATCATCGATATGTTATTATATTATTGTACCATTGACATTTAAACACACACACACACACACACACACACACACACACACACACACACACACACACACACACACACACACACACACACACACACACACACACACACACACACACACACACACACAACCTCCTATCTGAAGATTCACATTTTTGAGAAAGTGTTGTCTTCTTGCAGAATGCAATTGTTTAAGGATACCCAATACAATTAAATGTATTATGTGTTAACAATACCGACCAGGTATTAGTGCCTCGCAAAGGTGAAGTTTTTCCCCACTTTTCTTTTATGCAGATAGGTGGCTTTGTTCTTCGGCCATGGATATACATGAGAATACATATATACACCCCCATATACGCATGTGCGCACACACACACACACACACACACACACACACACACACACACACACACACACACACACACACACACACACACACACACACACACACACACACACACACACACACACACACTTACGTTTGAGCATCTTGACAGCGACAGTCATTACTGTATCTGCAGAGCAGAGTCCATAGGCTGTGGCCCTCACCACTTTTCCAAATGCCCCAGAACCCAGGGTTTTACCTATGGATCCAAAAGATATTAACATTTTACAATTACTGCGTGTCGTACACACACATACACACACAGACACACACTCACTGAAGCACCGTCATACCAAAGCGTAGCTTCTGACGGGAAAACTCCCACTTGGGGTCATAAGGCAGCTGGGTGGGGTCGATGTAAATGTAGTTGTTGCCATGGATACTCTCTATCACCTTCCACTGGATCTGGAACTTGGGTTTCTGTAGAGAGAGAGGGGCCTCTGTAACATGGCTATGGTACGACATGTAACATCGATATGTATACAACATGTAACATGTCTATGGATACGACATGTAACATGTCTATGGATACGACATGTAACATGGCTATGGATACAACATGTAACATGGCTATGGATACAACATGTAACATCGCTATGGATACGACATGTAACATGTCTATGGATACGACATGTAACATGTCTATGGATACGACATGTAACATGGCTATGGATACGACATGTACTGTAACATGTCTATGATACAACATGTAACATGGCTATGGATACGACATGTAACATGTCTATGGATACAACATGTAACATGTCTATGGATACAACATGTAACATGGCTATGGATACGACATGTAACATGTCTATGGATACAACATGTAACATGTCTATGGATACAACATGTAACATGGCTATGGATACAACATGTAACATGGCTATGGATACAACAGGCCGGGAGAGAGGCATGAAGTGCTCGCTACCGTAAGATTAAACTGCCTGTGACAAATGTTCAAATGTTTACTAAGCATCATTCGTGACTGTATCATTTCAATATATGTCCAGTTTTCTTATTCTGACTTTTTTGTGGTGGCAACTGCAATCAGCAGGCATTAATATGATTTCCCTGGATACTAATTATTAGTAGTAGTATTTATTTCACTCTGTTGGATTGGCATCTAGTTTTATTTATATTTCCATTTCCAATGCACACTTACGTGGGTTTTATTATTCGTTTGTTACATTACCTGCAGATACTTGTACAGCAGCACGACCAGGATGAGACTGAGCAGCACTGCGGTGACGACCACGCCCGTCAGCAGGGGTGTGAACAACGCATGGGGCACCGTTCTCTCTGAGGGGAAACGGGTCACACATCAAACACAAGAAGGTAAACACCACACACACACACACACACAGACACATGCACACACATGTACACGCACACACACCCACATGCACACGCACACACACACCCACATGCACACACACGCACACGCACATACACACACACATACACACACACACACACACACACACACTCACCCACATGCACACGCACACACACACAGACACATGCACACACGCACACGCACGCACATACACACACACACACACACACAGACACATGCACACACACACACATGTACACGCACACACACCCACATGCACACGCACACACACGCACACATACACACGCACACGCACGCACGCACATACACACACACACACACACACACACACACACACACACACACACACACACGCACACACCAGGGTTAGGCTGAATCCACTTTACCAACTAATTCAGGAAGTGGTATTCATATTGAGAATCTTGCAGCATGAGAAGGTTATTCTACTGTATTCAACCTCTTGAGAAGAGATTAAATGTTATGCCATGAGGAAATCTACAGCAATTTATGTTAAAATTGATTGAATCGAATTGATTGAATTGAATTGAACCCAACCTTGAAACACACACACACACACACACACACACACACACACACACACACACACACACACACACACACACACACACACACACACACACACACACACACACACACACACACACACACACACACACACACACACACACACACACACACACACACACACACACACACACACACACACACACACATCCTTCTCCAGCAGTTGGTGTTTGTTTGTATGACAAGGATTAACAAATCCCATCATATAATCCCAGCCTGCATAGTCAGCATGCACTAATCCCATCCACTCTGTACCCTGTAACCTCCACCTGGCCTCCAGAGATACAGGCTGTGTGTGCGTGTGCGTGTGTGTGTGTGTGTGTGTGTGTGTGTACGTTTTTTTTGTAACTGCCATTTTAATACCATAGACTAGAGGTTTAACTATGTTTTGGATATGTGTGTGTGTGTGTGTGCGCGCACGTGCGTGCGTGCGTGTGTGTGTGTGTGTGTGTGTATGGTGGGGGGGATGGCATTGCAACGTTGGCAATACAGTAGAGGTTTAAACTGATACACAACTGACTGATGTGTAATTGTGGCACCAGTAGGGCTGGGCGATTAATCCAGTTACAATTCCAATTATGATTTTGGCTTCCCAGGATCATGAAAACAAGATAATGGAGATAAAACAATTATTGTGCCGCATGCCGTGTTGCTCTCATTTTGCCTTGTGTTGTGAATGCAGCGCACCCTTCCTTCACAGCGCTGCACTCTGTTATTTTGAAACGTCTTTGGTAACTTGAAGAAGATGACGCAAAGGCAACCTTTGGTTGAGATTAAGGTCAAACAAATTTGTTGCCATAGTCATATGATGTTCTCAAATCAATGGGTAACCATGTTTAATAATTGTGATTTCAATATCAATCAAAATAGTCGTGATTAGGATTTGTACCATAATCAAGCAACCCTAGTGTACAGGCTCCAGAAGTTAATTAATTAATAGAAAAATGACACATTGCCGGTTTAATAATGTTTTGGACAAGTGTGTATGTGTGTATATGTGTGTGTATTTGTGTGTGTGTATGTGTGTGAGTGCAAATACTTTGAAGCATGTGTTAAATCCAGACTCTCACCACTGATGGAGAACAGGGTATAGGCCTCCTCCCCCTCGCTGGCTGCCACACACTCCAGAGTGTGGTAGTGTGTGTGTTCTTTACTGATGTTCAGTCTGCTCTCCACCTC
>NC_140171.1:43066128-43325844 GCF_963971535.1 Notolepis coatsorum
AAGTTACTTTTAAAAGCTCACATACATAGTTTTATGGAATTTCTTATACCGAGGTTGTGTGTATTTTATTTTATTGTATTTTACCTTATTTAATTTTATTTAGCTTTAGTGTTGTAAAAAAATCAGCTGATGTTTATTTTATTTTATTTTATTTTTTGTATTCTATTTTTTGGGGGGCTTTCTATATTTTTCACCCATCCCAATTTAGTCGTTATGCCAATTCCCTTCCTGGTTGTTGCACGCATTGCCCCACTGTCAGCCTGGGGAGGGTGTAGAACTACCACATGCCTCATCCCATACATGTGGAGTCGCCAGCCGCTTCTTTTCACCTGACAGCGAGAAGTTTCACTGAGGGAACGTAACGCGTGCGGAGGTTCACGCTATTTCCCCCAGATCCCCTCCCTGCTGAACAGGCGCCCCGACCGACCAGTAGGAACCGCAGTTTACAACGACCAGGACACATACCCCACGGTTTCCCACCCGCTAACACTGCCAATTGTGTTAGTAGGGACGACTGACCAAACCGGAGGTACCGCTGACAGCTGGATTAGATCCCAGAGTCTCTGCGGTGGTAGGCGAGTTGCTGATGTTTTTTAACCTCACTGTGTTGAGTCATGTGATGTTGAAAACAGTGACTGTAGTGTTATTGACATTTGGACTTGAAGATACTGTACTGTGTGCCTGTATTGTACTGTGTTGCACAACTTGTAGTCTCGGCCTGAAAGACAGGGGAACTTGACCGTCTCAGCTATTCAAAACAACATGAGACTTCTGGCCAGAAAGGAAAACACATATCCTCATGAAGCACATGCTTGATGGTTGATTGATTGATTGATTGATTGACTGATTGATTTGTTGATTGATTGATTGATTGATTGATTGATTGATTGATTGATTGATTGATTGATTGATTGATTGATTGATTGATTGATTGAAATTCAGCTTCATCAGGAGACATCATATTATTGGAAATTGTCAAAAGGATGAACAAAATAAAGCCCAAGAGCTTATTTACATTGCTGGGAGGAGTATTTGCGTTTCTCATCTCCGTGTTATCTGCCTGGCTGTCAAAAGATTGAAACAAAGCAGCTGTAGTGGTTTTAAATAATTTATTTTGTGCAGAGCAACAACTTCTGGTAAAACTCTGAAGAGCTTCTCCAAACATTTTGAAATCTCACTTTTTCTCCCTCTTTTTTAAATTTCTTTTTTTACTTTATAGTTTTTAACCAAGTGCATAAAGCAGTTGTTTCTACTGTATATCAGAAAACAAGGTTTAACACACCAATGCAAACCAATGCGGACCCGAGCAGCCAGCTGCTCACTTTTGGTCCAATCAAGCTGGATTTTCTAATGACATTTTCCAGATCTCCAGTAACCAGAGCACTGTGTTGTGTGTTGTGCATGTTGTGTGTTGCATAAAGCTCACACAATACCTGTATCTGTTGTGATGGGCGGTGATGACGTGTTCGGTGGTGTTGCGGAGCAGCTTGTCTTTGTAAGCCCAGGTCAAGGTACTGGGCCTGGGGTAGGCCTCAAACTCTACCCTGAGGCTCAGGCTTTCTCCCTCTCTAACGTCGGTCTGGCCAGGCCCTGGGATCCCCACCATACTGATGAAGCCTCGGTCTGCAGCACAACCAGGGGATACACAGTATGTTGTGAAACGCTAAATCTGACTCAACGACCGCAGCAGACTACAGAGAGTGGACTTCCCACTCTCCAGGACATAACAAGCGTTGCAGGGCCAAGGCTAAGAGAATAACCAAAGACTCTCTAGTCACCCAAACAACTGCCTCTTTGAACTGCTGCGGTCAGGCAAGCGCTACCGGAGTCTCATGGCCAGTACAGAGAGACTCAGAAGGAGCTTCTATCCCCAGGCCATCATGATGCTCAATGACTCCATGTAACAACCCATCATCTACATTCTACACTCATTGCACACACATCCACATGCACACACTCACTTTTAAACAAACACTCACCTTAACACTCACTTTAGACACTTTAACACTACATTATATGTATGTATTATTAACTCATTCTGTGCCAACCACGTAATATTACGCGTTTGCTCGCCAACCGTTGAACGCCAAACACGTAAAATTACGTTTTTAGATAGTTTTTTCTTTTTTCCGATTTTAATATTCTATACTCTCTCACGGACCTCTGTTATCATTGGAACTCATTCTGAGACCCCGAGAGTGCAATGCCGGCCGAATCCTGCTAGGTGGCAGTATCGCCTACCCTTTGAAACCTTATTTCACACTGTGTGTTACATTTTATATGGTCCGGGCGGAGAATTTGGACCCAGGCAAGTGAAACGCTTCATTCGAGCACCTTGGAACATGTCCAGCACACTTGATGCATATTTTGTGCCATTTCATGTCAGGGACCCGATGGACATCAATACTGGAAATCGCGATCAGACAATTGGAATATTCATTTTGGAATAACTCCTAGCAAAGGTAAGGACTATATGACATCAATCCAATTTGATCCTACAATGATTTCACATCGATCGCAACGATCAACGTATGTATTCAAAACGTATGCCGTTGCTGACGATCAGAGCATCACAAAACGAACCCCCCCCCCCCCCATTGATGCTTTCATGATTAAACATAATACCTATTATATACCTTTGATTTGGAAATAATATCGTGTCCAGGCGAGCAACGCAAACGACTTTCGCAAAATGCACATGCACATGCTCCATAACTCAGCTTCCAGGAATTAGCACGGATCACTCTGAAACTATACAATATTCACCACGGGATAACACGCAAACGTATACATGAAAAAATTTACTATTTTTTACATATTGGACTACAAATAGTGTCTGTCAAATGAGCCGGACTATTTTCTCCATAGCTATAATATACAATATACAATAGATCCGCAAAGATCGTGACATGTTGTGAAAATAGGCAATGGAAAGCTGGCGCTAGAGAGCAGAGATGGGGCGTGGCTATGGCGTTGAATGAGTTAAAGAGATTTGCATTCATACATTCATACCTCATTTGCAATTGCACCTTACCTCAAAGTTTTGTACCTAATTTTCAGCATTGTACCTCACTGTTTACTCATTTTTACTCACTGTACTTAGACTGTACCTAGGTTGTACTTTAGACTGTATATTGTACTGTATATTGTATGCATATTGTATATTCCTCTTTACTTACTTTTTACTTACTTTCTTACTTACTTTTTTTACTGTATGAAGCACACTCTCAGGGGCTCATACAGAACCAAGCATTTCACCGTAAAGTATGTGTATTTTATTGTGATAATTAATAAACAAACTTGAAACAAACTTGAAACTTGAACTCAAACACATGGCAAACTGAACAACACAGAGAAGTATGAAGATCACATTCCTAGAGAAACACCCCCTATGACCCGCTGCACAGCATGCAAAAGACAAAGTTAATAATTCATAACTGAAAAATAAGTTGGTTAAAAAAAGAAAAAGCAGGTGAACTGCACTGAACTAGATAATAGCATGCACATGTGCACACGCACTCACACACACACATACACACACACACACACACACACACACACACATGCACACACACACACGCACACACACACACACACACACACACACACACACACACACACACACACACACACACACACACACACACACACACACACACACACACACACACACACACACACACACACAACAACCTTCAATGCTCACCACGGACATCCAGCTGTAGTGCTGCAGCAGTGGCACCTCTCTCATTGTGGGCGTGACATCGGTAGGTGCCTGAGTCTGATTGGTTAACTGCAGTGATCCAAAGGGAAGCAGAGCGTTTGTAACCACGGGAACCCGGCAGGATGTTTGAGGTGTGGGCTTTCAGAGGACTCTGCAGGGGGTTGAGTAAAACGGGGATTGGCACTATAAATAAATGTACTATCAAACATGATGTCCTCATTTATATGATTTGGCATATACATGTTGAATAATATGCAATCAACAGCAACATTATTGTAATAGTTAATGCTGCAGTAATTCTGACCACTAGAGGGTAGCAATGTAAACAAACTATTTTGTAAATTCAATACATTTTTGTCTTTCTCCCAAAATACAAACCTTGTCTTGTTTCACCAAAGTGATCATTGTAAATATATCTTCTTTGTCAACAAATAAATTCAATTTTAGAATAGATCAAGACTGGCTGCTGGTGCAGGGTTGACCCAGTAGGACATCATGACCCAAGAGACTTTCTGATGGCAGGTGGCCATAAACGTTTTGAAATTGTGAAATTTGAAAATAATTACAATTATTAATAAATAATAATTGCAGCATTTATTTTTCTTCCGTTTTATTTTATTATTTCAAAATGGTTTAACATGAAGGCCAATAAATCGATATAATCAAAAGCAAATATATTAGTATTAAATTCATACTACACTATAGATAACTCAAAAAAACTTTAGCTCACTGTCCATATACTTATGCTATTGATTGATGATACTGTCTATTGTATTTTGCAGTGATAAGTGCCCTAGTTGGGAAAAGGCAGATAAAGAACACTGTGGGGATCCAGTACAGTATTAATATTACAGTAACGTTACATAGAGGTTCATTAAGCACAGTCTCTGGAGCGTAACAGAAAGAAGCATTTTGTATAAAAGTATTCTGTACTTTATGACAACTAATAAAGAAACTTGAACTTGAATGGGCACTCTAGGAATTGTGGGTTTGAGAGAGAAACTGAAAGACTGATGGACAGACATACAGAGAAACTGTCTACCAGCTACTCAGCCATCCAGCCAGAATGATGAAGTAACAGATGGACAATTGGACATATAGATGGACAGACGGCAAAACACGGATAGACGAACAATAAGACAGCCAGTCAGCCACAGACTGACAGGTGGCCAGACTGACTGAGAAACAGACAGCTAGACAAATACAGAAGACAGCCATATACAGAAACAGACAGACAAACAAACAAACAAACAAACATGAGAGGTGTGACGCAACCATTTCTATCTGACCAGTGGTAGTAAGTATTTTTACTCAAGCACTGTGCTCAAGTACAGTTTCAAGGTACTTCTTCTACTAAGTACGTTCAATATCAAATACTTTTCTAATTTTACTTAAGTAGACATTTGAATGGAGGACTTTTACTTTGACCAGAGTACTACTATTTTATCTGGGTATTTCTAGAGGAACTGTGTACTTCTTCCACCACTGTATCTCACCGCCGCTGAGGGGACGTCCCATCTGAGGCTGAAGTCTGGGCTGACGTTGGATGAGCTGCAGATTACCTCAAACAGCTCTCCTCGCCTCAGGATGACGTGCTCCCTCTGGGACAAGAGGATCACTGGAGGCACCTCCGCCACTGGGTCAGGGAGGACAGGAAGGACGTGAAGAAGACACTGAAGTTGAATGTCAGAGTATGATAAAGGCTCAAAGGGGCACTTCGCCAAAAAAACAAGGCTGATTTACTTTGCACATAATCTCGACACACACACGTCCAAAAACTCCGAACAGGCATTTCGTTTGACAGTTGTTGAGAGTAAATGAGTTTGACTATGGCCACCAGTGATGTCATCAGGCACATTAAATCCGTAGTGTTAATTACAGCACCATGAAATTATATATATATATCCACTGCCCTCCACTCAGCTCTCACCCATCTGGACACAAAAAACTCATATGCCAGGATGTTGTTCATAGATTTTAGTTCAGCATTTAACACTATCATCCCCCAACAGCTGATCGTGAAACTGGACCTGCTGGGGCTGAGCACCTCGCTGTGCAACTGGCTGCTGGACTTCCTGACCGGGAGACCACAGGCAGGTCGGGTTGGCAACAACACATCCAGCACCATCATCCTGAAAACTGGGGCCCCCCAAGGATACGTGCTCAGCCCCCTACTCTTCACACTACTGACTCACGACTGCACACCAAAATATAACACCAACCTCTTCGTCAAGTTTTCAGATGACACAACTGTGGTTGGGCTCATTAACAACAATGATGAGTCTCACTACAGGGACGAGGTGAGCCAAATGACCATGTGGTGCCGGAACAACAACCTCATTCTCAATGTGGAGAAATCTAAGGAGGTTGTTGTCGACTTCCGGAGAGCGCACACCCAGCACCCTCCACTGACCATCAATGGACATCACAGAGGACCTCTCCTGGAACACCAACATTGCATCACTTGCCAAGAAAGCTCAACAGCGCCTCTACTTCCTCCGCAAACTGAGAAGAGCTGGAGCCTCAGTTCCCATCTTGTACTCCTTCTACCGGGGCACCATCGAGAGCCTCCTGACCAGCTGCATAACCGCGTGGTACGGCGGTTGCATGGCATCCTGCCCTGCCCTGCAGGAGAATGAGGAGCCAACGAGCTAGGACTAGCAGACTGAAAGACAGCTTCATCCATCAGGCTGTCAGGAAGCTGAACTCTCTCCCAGCTCCCCCCCCCCCCCCCCCCACTGACACACACACACACACACACACACACACACACACACACACACACACACACACACACACACACACACACACACACACACACACACACACACACACACACACACACACACACACACACACACACACACACACACACACACACACACACACACACACACACACACACACACACTTTACTAACTCACTGCCACTTTATGCCCCTTTATTTTATTTACTGCTGCTAGAATATTTGCACTAAGTTCTATTTGAGCTCTTTTATTTAATTCACTCATTCATTTAATTTTAGCTACTGTTTATATTGTACATGCAGTAGTCCTGTATATTGTGTGTTGTATATTGTGTCCTATATGTTACTTTATGTTTATATTGTCGAGATATTATTTATTTTTTATCTACTTTTTCTCCCATTTTTCTATTTTTCTCCCATCCCACTTTCGTATCGTCCAATTCTACCCTCCCCTGTCTCGAACGCTGTTAGGCCATGCCTCCCACAAGCCGGCTGCAATGTGGACTAAGCCTTACATCACGTGTCCCCTCCGGTACTCGAGGAAGCAGCAGTCGCATCTTTTCACAAGCACAGCGCAATCTCTCAGCGTCGGGGGTCTGCGTTTGGAGGGCACGCCGCCCCCGTCGCTTCCTGATTCTGCTGCGCAGGCGCACCAACCGACCTGTAGGAGTCGCTGTCCACAACGTCCGATCCCCACCCATCAGCTTCCCACCCCCTAATACTGCCAATTGTATTAGTATGAACGACCGGCCAAGCTGATAGCAATGCGGAGAGCTGGGCTCGAACCCAGCGTCTCCTGCATAGGTGGTGAGTGCCTTGCCCACTGCACCACCTAGCCGCCCATTGTCGAGATATTTTTATATACACCGTGAACGTAATTACATTTTTCTGTATGTCTTGCACATTATGGGAAATGACAATAAAGTTGACTTTGACTTTGATATTATGAAAAAATAACAATACCTCATAGGGACTGCTACCTTATGATTTAATTGAGCTGTAATTAAACAACACAATGATTCAATATCGCCGATGATATCACTGGGTGGCCGTATTCAAACTGTCAAAGTAAATTCATTTGTGCAAAACGGTTTAGAGTTTTTATGCGTTTGAGATTTTGTGCAAAATAAATCAGCATTGTTTTTTGGTGAAGTTCCCCTTTAACCTGCTGTTGTGTGGCAGTGAAAGGGTTAACCTTCTGTGTATTGTCACAGTGAAAGGGTTAACCGTTTGGTAGTGCGGCAGTGAAAGGGTTAAGGGACACCTTTAAGTTCATCATTTGGGATTCCTAGCCTTTCCTACTTACTGCTGTCAATTGGCAGGGTTTTCTCTCCACACACTCCATTCTGTGTGACATACTGGACACCTAGTTAGCCACAAAACTAATGTAAAGTAATGGGGCCACTCTTCTTCAGTCTGTACAGAAAACATTTTGTGGCTTTCAAATATGTGTTGCTAACAAGCAAGATCTGGGAATTGATAACACAGCATGGATTGCGCTGAGAAACCCATCGACAACATCATTGATGAGTAGGAAATGGGGCTAACTGAAAATCATGAACTTATCCTTTGAGGAAATCCATAGACGGCTTTTGCTATGTTTCACCCATTTCAGCCGAAACTGGCCCCACACGCTAGCAGGGCCCCCGGATTGACAAAGCAAATGCACCCTGGATTGAATGTGGATAATGTGGAATGTGTGGTGGCCAGTGGCCAGCTTCCCGCCAGATGCGACATTTTCCTAAATAACTTATATTTTCATTGGCTTCCAATTGTGATTCTGGGTAAGGTAGAATATAGTGCAACTTTTTTTTGCTTCATTTCATGTTGAAAATGGCCCTGTGAACCTTAAGGCTGGCTATGAGGAAATCCTGCACACTACTCTTGCAATACAGATCTCTTAATGTCTGTGTGGACTGAACGGCTAGTCTACTGATAAAACAGTGTTGTATTGTTGAGTAGTGTGCAGGATTTCTGAAATGTCAGCATAGATGCTTCATTCTGACAAACCTACATTGAGAGGGTTTGGATGTTTCCCTGTGTCTTAAAATGTCAGAGTGAAGGAAAAAGTTGATGGAATTTCTTAGTCAACTAACTGGTTGCCTTGGTCTTAGTTCATTAGTTGTGGTTTTTTGTTGTGGAAAATTACAAGCACATCTCTGATAAGGACAAGGTTTAAAGAGCTCTTTCTGCATGTGGCTAACATCGTTTTACAGAATTTGGCAATTAAATCAAGTAATAGATGAGTCATTCACAGTGTCACAGATTCTGCAATCTGTTAATAAACTTTTCAATCAATCAATCAATAACCTGCACAAACATGGATGCCAACTGATGATGGTTCGATTGTGTGTAGAATGGGATCGTTTTCACAATGTTTAACCTGCACAAACATGGATGCCAACTGATAATTGTGTGTAGAATGGGATTGTTTAATCCTATGTTTACCCAAAGCAGTGACTTTCATGCTGTTTCAAACCCTCATTCTTTCACAGAGCTGCTCTCCTCACTTGATCTCCTGCTATACATCCTCCCCATTTTCTCAGATCTCCATCTCTCTCTCTCTCTCTCTCTCTAGCTATTTCTCCTTCCCTCTTCCATATCATGTGAGCATGAGGGTTGGGGGGTGTTTGGGAAGATGTGGGCTTATACTGTATAACATCGCTCTCTGTATGATTGTGGAAGAGGAGACAGTTTTTTTGTTAGATAAATGTATCTAATTGTATCTAGATCTAGATCTAGATCTATTGTATCTAATTGTAATTGTATTGGATGTATCTAATTCATCTGTATTTACTGTATAGACAGGATTTATATGTATTACTGCAAGTTCAAGTTCAAGTTCTTTATTTGTCAAATACACAACAATACACGGGAATTGCAGATTTTTGTGTTTTGAGCTCAGACTCAACAGTGCACAATTAAGAAACAACAATGGGGCGGCTGGGTGGCGCAGCGGACATTGCGCTTGTCACCAACGCAAGAGACACCGGGTTCGAATCCGGCTGTCGGCGTTGCCTCCGGCTTGGGCCGGCCGTCATACTGGCTCAATTGGCAGAGTCAGCGGGTGGAAGTCGATGGGTGGTAATCTGGACGTTGTGGACAGCGACTCCTACAGGTCGGTTGGGGGACGCCTGCACAGCAGAGACAGGAAATGGCGGGGGTAGTGTGAGCCTCCCACACGTTACACCTCGCCAATGAGAGTCCGCTCTGGCAGGTGAAAAGATGTGACAGGCTGCCTCCTCGTGTACCGGAGGGGACACGTGATGCAAGGCTTCTATCCTCCCTACAACCGACCAGTGGGGGGCATATGCGAGCAACGTTCAAGACAGGGGAGGGGAGAATTGGAAACAGCGAAATTGGGATGGGAGAAAAAATAGAAAATAAAGAGAAAAAAGTGGATATAAAAAATAAAAAAGATTAATAGAAGAATAGTAACAATACGTAGTAGTAGTAAGATAAAATATAAAATGAGGTAAGATTAAATAGAATAGTCAATTATTTACAGAAAGTGTCCTGTGTATAAGTGTATGTGCATATACATGTGCAGGGTGCATGTGTGTGTGTGTGTGTGTGTGTGTGTGTGTGTGTGTTCAAGAGTTGTTAAGAGGTGTGTGTGTTCAAGAGTTTTTAATATCTCCTGTTCTTGTCCTTGTTCAGGAGTCTTGTGGCTTGTAGGAAAAAGCTGTCCCTGAACATACTGGTTCTTGTGCGGATGCTCCGGTACCGTTTGCTAGACAGTAGCAGAGTGAACAGTTATATTTCGTATGGCTTATCGCGTCCCGCTCAAGCCTATTGAGATACCCCTTATCTCCTGTACCTACTGTACTCCACCACAAACACAACGTATACACCCACACCTGACCGAGTCCCGCCTCTATGGAGGCGTAGCCTATAAGACCATGGTCCTGGTCACCAAACACCCTTCCTCTATTTTCGTTCCATCATATTGGATGCAATGCACCTTATGTAACTAGTAGTAGTATGAAAAAGATTGGAGGAATTGCGTAATGTTGAAAGCTTACCGGAGGTTTGCGTGCCCCTGGCATCTTCGAGGCATGTTTCAGCGACACGACGGGCCTATGTTGATGTTCTTCATCTGTCGGCAGCCAGATCAAGGTGCAGCGTACAAGGTTGGCTATCGAGCCGGGTTGTACAACGGTGAGCCCTGTGTCATTAGGCACGGGTATTAGTGTTAGTAATGCTGGGTTGTTGTTACACAACTATGTTGTGTGTCGGCGCCAGGGGGGGATGGTTTGGTGAACGTTCACTGCGGTGAACGGGTTCCAAACGGTCCTGCAAGCGTGCTGTTAAACAACTAATGCTAGCTACATGCTAATACTAATGCTACATGCTGAACTCTACTGCTACGCTGTTCTAATGTCTCCGCCGTGAGATGTTGTCACTTCTCCCTCCTCTTGCCCGGTTCATCAATGAAGGTCAGTCGGTAGCTGATGTGGGGGTTTTGGTGAGTCCTATTTACCTTTTTACGGGTAAATGGGTTGACAACAGGGTAGGCCGTGGCTAGGTAGCCTAGCCAGGTACGTTACCTTTGTGTTCCGGCGGGGTCTGTTGAACGGTGTCCCCATCTGGGAGCCGATGCATGAGCTCGGCGGTGTAGCAGTAGAGCTATACTACTGCAGGATGGGACTTAACGGCGGGTTAGGGCTCAGCTGGCTAGTTCCTATCCACATTGGCGTCGGGTAGTGGGGCTATGGGTCCAGCCGACATTGTAAACATGTTGCGTGTTGTGCGCAGGCGGTTGTTGATCTGGGTTCCATATCGCCTCACACTAGGCTGTAGTAGTGTAGTGGGCTACTGTTTTGTTCTGTCACTCTGCTATGAGAAGGTCTGTCTATGCTACAGCTTTCTCTCCTCTCAACCATTCATGCTGACGGTCAATCAGTGTCTATTGGGGGAGTATGCGGGGGGGGCTTTGTTTACCTTTTTTGGTAAATGGGCTAAGCTAGGGCTGGTGTGCTGTTGTGAATATTTTGAATGGCGGGACTAGTTCGCTCTGGTCCGCCTCCCCTTAACGTTGTGTATATGGATTTGCTCATTCTACAGTATTTTGTGGTTTAGTTCTTTATTCATTTAACCCTTTCATGGTGCACACCACAGTGGAGGTTGCTGTTTGCAACCACAAATGGTGCTCCGTGTTAACATCAGTCCTTTGCTTTTGACATATTGAAACAGTGCCCCGCCCGGCCGACGCCATGGGTGGGTCGGCCTGGCGAGTGGCTGGTGGGCTGCTAAAGCCTGTACCGCCACGGTATGGAATTGGCAGCGATTAGAACTGTGTTCGAATTGCTGTTTTTTCTATTAAAAAAATTGTGTCTGGTGGCGGGGCCTTGAGGGCCAGCCGACGTCGACACATCGCGCGAGGTTGTTGACGTTATTAGCTTTGACCCAGCCGCAAGCTATAACCGCTCAGGGTTCCCCTCTCCGCAGGGGATTTTGGTCTTCTGCTGGAGCGCGGGCGGTATTGTCCTAGGCCCCACACCGCCTCACACAGCCAGAAGAAGAGAGAGCACGGCCTCATCAGCGGCGATGACGAGGCCCTCGACAGGCGGCCATGTTTTCCCCCGCCGGAGGTATCCTGGGCGTTGAATCGACAGGTGTCCACAAGGCCGACAGCCTTGGCGGCCGAGGGATCGGCCATGTTGGATGGGTTCGGCTTGAACAACAAGCCGTCACCGTCCTGCCGCGAGCAGCCCGCTCTCCGATCACTCCCTTCCCCAACACCAGCGGAAAAAGTGGGCTCTGATTGTTTCCTTTGGCTGCGGGCCGCGTGCCTTCGTTGAAGCGCGGGCGGCCCCACTTTTCGCTTCTCATGGGGACAGGGGCTGACACCCAGTTGATGGCTGAGCCTGGGTCTGTCCGTGTCCCCCACACCATAAGCTGTGTTGGTTGAGCCTGGTGTTACGTCTGTCAACTATAAGTGTTGTCAGCAGGGGGGCTCGAAACCTTTTGAGGCACACAGTGCGGGCTTCCCCGGCCTCGCCTTCGCCAGGCCAGGTATCATGTTGGTGCCTCCCACTCCTGAAAGATTGGCAGTGGTCTCGCAGGCACGCGTGATTTGGGTGGTAGTAATATCACTGCAGGGCTACGGTGTGTAGGAACCCATGGGGTCCTTACACCTTGCATGTCCGGCTGCAGAACAACTCCTCAGCATGTTCTGGAGGGGTGTTCAGTGGGGGGGCTTTTTTCACCTAGAAAGCCCCCCGTATCAAACCAGCCCTTTCTGTCGGGGTCCCCCCTTGGGTGCGATTGCCTCATGGGTGGTGTCAGGGTCAGATGTCCCGACACGGAACGCTCTGCTCGCACGGTTCCAGGGTTGGCTACGCACAGCGGGTGGGACCGGGCCAACTATCTACAGTTCCTGGCGGACCTGCGCCACATGGCGGCGGGTGCGTTGGGAGTGTCATCACATATGACGACGGCAGTACCATATGTCGAGGTGGATGGAGAGATCGCTGAGGCGGGGACTTGTGTTTACACAACCCCACCCGTTTTCGGGTTTGGTACAGACCCTATTGTCAGGGTCTCCAGCAGTGACAGCTCTGGTCAACGAGATCCAATCTCTGTGGACGAAGCAAGCCATCGTCGTGGCGTTCTCCTCCCGGTGTTCTCTGGTGCCTGAGAAATTGGGAGGGGGGGGGGTGTCAGACCCAGGCTGGACCTGTCCCATGGGAAGGTTCAGCATTTTTTGGATCGTCTCCTACCTGTTGAACACTGTCAGGTGGGGGTCTGGTTCTCCTCCATAGACCTGTAGGATGCGTATGCGCATCTCCGATCTTCCATCCTAGGGCTTACCTACGCTTCCTTTGCAGGGTTAGCGTATGAGTACCAGAGGCTGCCGTTCGGTTTTCTCTGGCTCCCCGCATCTTCACCAAGTGCGTGGAGGCCACACTGGGGCCTCTGCGTCGTCAGGGGTTACGGAGTGTATTCTGCCCTGACGACGTTCTGGTCCTTCGCGGTCAAGGTGGATCGTCAGGTCTCGTACCAGGCAGGTCCCTACCAGCCTGGGGTTGCTGTAGACTGGAAGTAGAGTACTCCTCTTCCCAGTCGACGGTTGGAGGGCTATGGGCATCCCTCTCAGAGCGTGTTGTCCTAGGACGGTTACGGCGCTGTCTCACGTCACGTTTTTTACCGACGCCTCCCTCGCTGGTGACGCGTCGGGCCAACGCAGTAGGGGGCAGCTGGCAAACCATGCTGCCCGGTCTGCGCTACGTTCAATGTGTTGGTGTTGAAAGCGGTCCTTCTGGTCCTCAAACGGTGTTGATCAGGACGGACGATACGACGTTCTTGATCCTGATGGTGTTACCGTCCGGAATGCGCATGCTCCCTCCACTGTCACGCTTGTTGACGTATGTTGACGTATGTTCCAAGTGTGGTGTAAGGCGGGGGGCCGGGACCCAGTCTCCTGCCCCCTGGATGCTGTCCTTAGTTACCTCCAGTCTCTCCTTGATAGACTGTCGGCTTCGACAGTGAGGGTATATGCAGCAGCTATATCCTCCTATCATGAGGGATTTGAGGGGATGTCTTGTTCAGCCACCCTCTTGTGAAGCGTTTCCTGCTTGGCGCTCGACGCGTTAAGCCGGTGCAACGCTCCTTGGCTCCGACTTGGGATCTTCAATTGGTCCTCGGTCGGTTGTCCTTGGCCCCGTTTGAGCCACTCGAGCAGGCGCCGTTGGAACAGCTGTCGTTCAAGACCGCGTTCTTGCTGGCCGTCACCTCCGCTGACGCGTGGGTGTGCTTTGTGCTCTCTCGGTACATCCAGAGTGCCTGTCTTTCGTCCGATTGCGGTGCCACTCTGCGGCCTAATCCTGCCTTCGTGCCTGTAAATATCCGGAGTTCTTCCGCTCCAGGGATATTGTGGTTCAGGCGTTTCATCCGCCTCCTCACGGTAGTGAGTTAGATGCGGGCCTTCACCTGTCATGTCCGGTCCATGCTTTGGGAATTACCTCAGCCGTACTCAGGACCTCAGGGTCACCGTTCAGCTTTTTGTCTGTCACGGTGGTTCTCATGCCGGTAAGGCACTATCGAACAACGCCTGTCCCATTGGTTGTGCGAGGGCATTGCCCTCTGCTACACGTTGGCTGGGCAGGATCCCCCTGGGGGCGTCAGGGCGCACTCCACTCGTGGGGTGGCTGCCTCTGCCGCTCTCCTGGGTGGGGCTTCGGTGGAGGATCATGGTCCTCCCCGGGCCCCTTTGTAAGGTTTTACCTCATGGACATGACCGGGGGGTTCTGTCTCCAGGCGGTTCTGGGGTCTGTGGCCTTTCCTGCTTCCCGTCCTTTGGTAGGGTAGCAGGAGTGTGTGGGTATGGGCCACAGTGTGTTAGGTCACACGTGGTTCCGCCTGTGCTGTGTGTTCAAGGGGTTCTAGTTCCCTCTTGTTCGCACTCAGGTGGAGTTGACTGCGCCCCCCCTTCGTTAGGAAGGATGGGGTGACAGGGCTCCCCGCACCCCTTGATGTGGGCTTACGGGTCCTCAGGGGGTACATCTGTCGGGTCTCGCGTCCGCTCTAACCCATATCTCAATAGGCTTGAGCGGGACGCGATAAGCCATACGAAATATAACGATAGGTTATGTATATAACCTAGTTATATGAGTATTGGCTGAGCGTCCCGCTCTAATCGGCCCTGAGTTCCCTTTTGAGGGATCTTTTACTGGAACGGGATTTTGGCGAGGAAGGGCGTTTGGTGACCAGGACCATGGTCTTATAGGCTACGCCTCCATAGAGGCGGGACCCGGTCAGGTGTGGGTGTATAAGTTGTGTTCGTGGTGGAGTACAGTAGGTACAGGAGATAAGGGGTATCTCAATAGGCTTGAGCGGGACGCTCAGCCAATACTCATATAACTAGGTTATATACATAACCTATCGTTTGTGACTGTGGTCTCTGATAATGCATAGGTGTCACAACTGCATGATAAAGGCTTGTTAAAACTCAACCCTCCCCTCCCCAGCAGACCTTAAGTTAATTAGCCCCTATTCCACTTTTAAAGTCAAAGTCAAGAGCTGGATCAGGAGAAGCAGAACCTGGGTTTAATTATATTTTATTTATCTTAGTTTGATTTTATTTCATTTTAAGGTATTTCAAAAAAAGATTACTGTATTTTATCTCCCTATGTTTTCCTCCCACAGTGCACAGTTTGGTTCTAAAGCTAGAAGATGCCAACCCCCATGTAACTACCCCCATGCCAAGGTGTCTGGAAAAGAGAGGGCCAGCACCTGCTAGCTGCCATGAGTGTTGGCCATGAAGGCAGTTTATTATTTATTAGAGACACACTTTCTGGGCGGCGTTTTTTGTGCGACACTGGGGCCACTATGAGCGTTGGCCAGAGGCCGCTCCCTGCCGACATTGCACGAGCATTCATCGGCACCTGGGTTGCCCGTTTTGGTGCTCCATTGAGGGCCTCAGTTCACATCGGAGCTCTGGAATGCTGTGGCCCAGGGTCTCAGGGTGAAGCTGCACCGCACAACAGCTTATCACCCTCAAGCCAATGGACTGTGCGAGAGGTTTCATAGGTCAATGAAGGCCACATTCAGGGCCAGTCTCCGGGACAATGGGTGGGTTAGACTTCCGTGGGTCATGCTGGGCCTCCGATCAGCCCCTAAGGAAGATCTTCAGTCCTCCTCAGCCGAACTGGTTTATGGGCAGCCATTGCGAGTCCCTGGGGATTTTATACCCAACACCACAACGCCTTGGACTGCTGGCCACCAACGGTCTGTTTTCCTGGACAATGCCAAGGTATTAAGGCCGGTGCCTACGTCACAACACATTATATTCCACCTGATCTCCATACAGCAAAGTACGTCTTTGTCCGCCATGATGCCCATCGGTCGCCACTACGGCCACCATATGAGAGGCCTTTTTGTGTTCTGGAAACAGGGGACAAGTCATTTGTAGTTGAAATAGGAGGGAAACCGGACCACATTTCAGTGGACCGTCTGAAACCAGCTCATGTGGACCTGGACCGTCTGGTTCCTGTAGCTCAGCTGCTGCGGCACAGCCGCCCTCCGGCCATCAAAACCTCAGACCACCCTCCGGGGTCTACGGGTTCCACCATGACACAGGGTGTTCCCGTCGCTACACAGACTCTGGACACCCGAAGCCGTTTCGGCAGGATTTTACTGGGTCCTCAACGGCTCATGCTGCCAGTTCTTGTGAATTCTGGGGGGGACGCATGTGGGGGACAATAATGGACAATAGAATTCACATTCACATTCTGTCACATCCACGTTCAATGTTATGCACAGGGTGTGGTTAGAGGGCATTGACGTTGTGTATGTAGTCTCACACGGGTTGACGTGATGACATATTAGATTGTATTAAGGAAGTGGAAGTAAACATTGCACTTCACGTGTATTGCATCTAACAACCGTCTGGCAGTCCGTTTGTTCCGCACTCCTACATTCTACATCCGACCTACAGTGTAGATCATTACACCTGGGTAAAACAGAGTCCATTCTCTTCGGCTCAAAAAACAAACTCAGCAAGACCGACGGCTTCTCAGTTACAGTGGGTGACAATATTGTCACAAGGAAAGATGAAATTACATACCTGGGTTCCATCCTAGAGGCAAATCTTTCCTGTGACAAAATGGCATCCAATGTAATCAAAAAAGTCAACCAACAAACTAGATTCTTGTATCGGATCTCCTCTCTGGTAAACAAGAATACCCTGAATACTCTGGCAGGAGCACTCATTCAAGGGTACTACGACGATGCTTGCACCTCATGGTACCAAAGTACCTCAAAGGCACTAAAAACAAGATTACGAACATCACAAAACAAACTGATCAGACTACTACTTGACCTTACTCCTAGAACCCACCTCACCCCTGCCCACTTTGACAACCTAGGATGGCTTAGAGTAGACGACAGAGTACAGCAACTTGCAATAGGCCTGGTCTACAAGATACACTACACGACTAAGGTACCCATGTACATGTCAAAATACTTCCCAAAGGTCAGTGAATACCACGACCACAACACCAGAGGGAGCTCCACAAATCATGTTCATCAATGTGGAACGCCCTACCCAAAGCTGTAAAGGAATGTGAATCACTACCCACTTTCAAAACCACTCTCAAAGAGCACCTACGGGAGACTGCAATTTGAAACTGGCCCCTGTAAATGTCCTAACCCAAACCCCTCCAATGTACAGTAAATGTCCTAACCCAATAATACATGAGACCCTTTTCTTGGAACCAAGTAAGGTTTTGTCGATATTCCAATGTACAGTTTTTCTTGTACAGTTGTACAGTTTCCCCCACCCCGCCTACCCAACCCCCCCACCCACCCCACCCACCCAACCACCTCCAATGTACAGTTACCCCCAACCTCACCTACCCAACCTCCTCCAATGTACAGTTTCTTCCCCCTCAAATGTATATACTCTCTTTTATAGACTCTTTTTGTATCACAAACAGTACTGTATTTGTAAATCTGGTATGTCATAAATGTATAGATGTAGCAGTACTGTCTATCTGTATGTCGTGTATGTCATATATGTTATGATGAATTGAAAATGGGGGACCCTGATGTAAACAAGACGAAAGTCTTTCTCTGGTCTGCATCCCCTTAACAATTGTGTGTATTGAGCGGTACTGTATTGTACCCATTCTGCAATCTGTTAATAACATTTTCAATCAATCAATCTGAACCTGCCCTGTTCTAACTTTGCTCTCTGTGTGTAGGATCGCACAACCCCGGACTACTCCACACCCGTGGACGTCTCCAGCCTGGACGCTGCCTGGGATCACATGGAGTGACCTGCTTCTGTACATTTCATTATTTCACCTTGTCAATGCCTGGTACCTAATTAAATACCCTAAACCGCCTCATTCTCCTGTGCCTTATGTTCTGCTCTTGGGTTCCAACCTAGACGCCACCCTAACACATGACAGTAAGGATAGTTAGGGTTAGATGAGGCATACACTCACCAGTGCATATTACTCACAGACATCTAAAGGACCGCAATGGAGCTGTAAGCTGTAAGCTTTCTTGCGTTTTTATCCCTTTGATAATGGTGGGCCTCTATATGTATATTATGTTTATTATCAATAAAGATCTCTCTCTCTCTCTCTCTCTCTCTCTCTCTCTCTCTCTCTCTCTCTCTCTCTCTCTCTCTCTCTCTCTCTCTCTCTCTCTCTCACTCACCGAGTCGCACGTCCACCGTGTACTGGCTGGACTTCACTGTGGCCCTGCCGAGACTTCCCACACACACATAGCAGCCTTCATACTCCTCCTTGGAGTTGGTGATGACGATGCCTCGCTGGGGGTTGCTATGGTAATGCAGGTTGGAGGGCAGAGGGCGCCCGTCGCAGGTCTCCAAGGCCAGCAGGGTGACGTCAGGGTCAGTGACCAGACAGGGAATGGTGCAGTTCTCACCAGCACGGACCAGTATGCCGTCCACCATGGTCCGCTGGAAGGCATTGAGGCGGTCTGAAGGGTAGGTGGGGAGAGAGAGAGAGAGAGAGAGAGAGAGAGAGAGAGAGAGAGAGAGAGAGAGAGAGAGAGAGAGAGAGAGAGAGAGAGAGAGAGAGAGAGAGAGACTGATTTTATATATAGGGAGAAGCACATATCATTAACCTATAGGCTACAGATCAAAACAAACAAATATCATTAGAGTAAAAGGTAGCCACACACACGCACGCACGCACACACACACACACACACACACACACACACACACACACACACACACACACACACACACACACACACACACACACACACACACACACACACACACACACACACACACACACACACACACACACACACACACACACACACACACACACACACACACACACACACACACACACACACACACACACACACACACACCATCCCCCACCTCAGACTCACCTTTCACATAGACATAAATGGAGCGGTGCTCCAGTGTGTTGTTGTTGACACACACGTAACGGCCCATGTGGTAGGCCTGTGCCGCGGACACCTTGATATAAACCACTCCCCCCTCCTCCACCTCTCCGTCCAGCCTCCGGGGCCTCTCCCTCTGCCACATTACCCCCGCTGTGGCGTCATCGTCGTGGCAACGCAGCTCCAGCCTCCCGCCCCTGGGAACCACCGTGTGAGGCCCATTGGGGGAAATGACCGGAGTGGACCAGCCTGGAGGAACAGAGGACACACAGAGCATGTTATGGTGTAGGTATTGTTTAGGTTATGTTGTGATACATCTCTGAACAGAGGACACACTGAGCATGTTATGTATGGTGGGCGTATGGTTTATGTTCTTTATGATCTCCTTGTATTTCTTGAGCAGTGTATGAAATGTGCTATATAAATAAACATGACTTCCCTTGCTTTCTGATTTTAAATTCTATATAAATTCTATAAATTCAAATTTTTGTATTCTTACAGGTGCAGCTCGATAAATTAGAATATCGTGGAAAAGTTATTTTATTTCAGTAATTCAATTCCAAAAGCGAAACTCTCGTAGATTATAGATTAATTACACACAAAGTGAAACATTTCAAGCCTTTATTTGTTTTACCTAATTTAGATGATTATGTCTTACAGCTCATGCGCCCAAACTTCTGTATCACCAATACAAAATTAAAAATAAATTTATTTTTCTTTTGTATATAGAAATGTCGGCCTTCTGAAAAGTATGTTCATGTATGTTCACTCAGTACTTGGTTGGGGCTCCTTTTGCACAAATGACTGCATCAATACAGCTAAATATATAGACTTTTCCACGATATTCAAATGTATTGAGCTGCACCTGTATAAGCGTGTTTGTTAGAGGCGGATCCCAGCCCCTCAGGTGAACTTGTCTGTTCAGCAGTAGACAACAGCAGAATAGAACAGAGTGCAACCTCTTAAGGCAGGCTACTATCATGACGACCATGGCTCATTGAAGGATCAATAATGACCTTTCTACCTCTGAGTAATCATCAAGAACCCAAACCATCAATAGGGAGGGGGGCTATGTGAACATCTGCGTCACAAGCAGAGTCTCTGCTTCCTCTTTTGTAGATTTTCACAGGATGCGGCTCCATTCCAAGAACAGAACATCCATGTGACTGTTGTGCCTTCGGGCCAGGCAGTACAGCAAAGATGCACACAAAGGAGGAGAGAATTCTACTAAGTAGAATATGGCCCACATACTCTATATTCCATGTTACTGGCCTCCTGTAGCTACTGTAGCGTAGCAGCCATAACTGTCAATAGTTTCTATTTTTCATTAAGTCATTGTATGTAATTGAATGATTGATTGATTGATTGATTGATTGAAAACTTTATTAACAGATTGCAGAATGGGTACAATACACAGCTCAATACACACAATTGTTAAGGGGATGCAGACCAGAGAAATACTTTCGTCTTGTTTACATCAGGGTCCCCCATTTTCAATTAATCAGGAATAAAGAGTCAAACGGTAAAACCAGACGATAACCCATTGATTGATTGATTGATTGATTGATTGATTGATTGATTGATTGATTGATTGAAAACTGTATTAACAGATTGCAGAATGGGTACAATACAGTACAGCTCAATACACACAATTGTTAAGGGGATGCAGAGTTTGCAGACCGAAAGACGTTCGTCTTGTTTACATCAGGGTCCCCCATGATGACCAAACAAAAACTCCTGTGTTTGGTCAATTTAGTCTAGACTATTATAGTATAATGGCCTACACCTCAGGCAGCGTGAGAAGGCGCGCAATGTAATTTCACCATAATAAATAATAAATTGCTCACGTCACGCAAATAGGTGCACACACACACACACACACACACACACCTGTTGCCCAGGGGACCCGGACGTAATGAAATGAGCCAACAGGTCGAGCAGCTTACCGTTGAATATTTAACTATGTAAACATCAAACACGTATTCCAAGAAAGCGTGTGGGAAGGAACCCTAATGATAGCCGTAGATAAAACTGCGTGCGTGATCGTGGTGACAGATTTAGCCAAACAGTGCCATCACCTCCTGGTCACCATTAATTAACCAACCGTTATTTTAAATAATTAAGTCACCTATTGGGGTGATTGTTGTGGTTAAACCCATAGATAGCACCTGCATGCTGTAGTTCCTACCTGTACAGGGTAGCAGAAGGAAAGATGTGGCAAATATAATCCAGTAGTGTCCCATGGTAAAAAAAAAATGATATTGTTCTACCCCATACGTTTCGGAAAGCAGGGGCTAACCAATCTGATCATAAATGGGATTCCGTAGCTGAAAGGTCCCTTAACAACAGCAATGAGGGCACACAAGCACAATTAAGCAACAGCCAGCCCAGTACACTAGCCTACATGATACGACTCCCCGATGAATACCAGAGGTTCTTACTGTAGATGCAGCAGCGCCTCTCCTTGCTCTCTGTGTCGCCCCCTCCCTCCCTCCCCATCTCTACACAGCGCTCTGCGCCGCATTGGTTGGAGACCTGCCAAGCCCAAGGAATGAGTCCGTTATTACCGGAAAAATAATAACTCGCCAACAGTTTTAATGTGGCGCGATCGTCGTAAAAATAATATCACCGGAGAATAAATGCTCAATTAAAATCTCACAAGAAGAGTCTTCTTGGACTGTGCTGTCCTGTGATCTGTTCCCCTATTCGTGTGTTGTCCTACTGTCCTACTCTCTGAATACTGTCTTGTCCTGCTGTGTCTTTTTGTATTTTTGTATTTTTGTATTTTATATTAGGACATTGATTTTAATCATTGATTGTACAGCACTTTGGTTGGCTCTTGGGCTTTTAAACGTGCTATATAAATAAATTACTTGACTTGACTTGACTTGACTCTGTGAGGAGATACATATTTGTGTCGTTGCTGTGCCTTTGACTGCATGGTCCCTAGAGCTTGTTATGCGGTTTCACGTTCCTTCTTTAATCAATATTGCTTTTAGAAAGTGGTATGTGTGATTGTGAAAGCGTGTGAAAAGAGGGGTTTCTTTTGGGTGAAGTTAGTGTTTAAAACATTGGAATCTTTGTAGCCTATTCTGTGAGCTCTCTCCCACACAATTACATAGGCTATACTGTACTTCATGTCCTCTGGCACTTAGATGCCATCTACATGGGGGTTAAACTGACCAACATTTGCAGAACAGTACTTGCTTTGTCGGTGTATGTTATTCTATACAAAAATAGATATCTCCCCTATTTCAGTTCAACATCAATATTAAACCAATACATTATCAAGAGACTACTCCAGTCAACAGAGAAGCAAATTTACACACATTGACTATAGATTTTTGTACTCTCTTTAATGCCACCCTCTGTTCCTAGCCCTATCTACTTCCCTATAAGGTACACACTACAGAGAGGTGGACGGTCTCCTCTCATAAACAATAAAAACAAGAGAGAAAGCAATTCACACAATCTTGGAACATGTCATTGTTTTAAGCGCTTGCGCCTGGACAGCTAACAATGAAACCATTGCTCTCAATCACATGTGCTAGATAGCCTGGTATGACCCCCCACCCCGTGACCCCACCCCCTCCAAAAAGAGAGAGGGACTATCCAATAACAAACCACGTGGGTTATTATGAAATATGTTTTTGATGATGGCTGCTGTAGTGGTTCAATGTGTTTATTTCATAGCTGTATTACAATAGGTTTTGTTGTTTCACACATTCATTTAACATTAAAGGCCCAATCTGTGATTTTTGTGTGTGTGACCATATAACTTTATTCACACATATGTTTGAAGGGTTCTGTCTGTAGATGGAAGATAAACTATTTAGAACTTTCACAGTGTGTACATTAGAATATAGATCTGTTTTTACAAGCAAACCATTTATATCCACAAAATATAGCAAATTAATGAAAAACCCATATCTACCTATTGTCTAGTGTGAGTATGTCAAGAGAATGAAAACATGTCTACATTTCTATTTCTCAGTTTGGTTAGCCTAGTACAATGAATGGAAGCGGACATGACCGGTTTCCCTTCGGGAGAGGTGTTAATTGGACAATGCCTATAGGCTAACCGGCCATGTCCACGTCCATTCATTGTGCTAAGCTAGGCTAACATGCAGCCAGATAGTTTTTCTACTGAAGGCACAGAGAGGAAACTGGTATCTATCTTCATGTCTCTCTGGAGAAGATGATAAGATGATTTCCCCAAATGTTGGCGTGTTCTTTTAAAAGCCCAATCACTGATTCAAACCAAAGAAAAAATCCCAAACTGAGAAATAGAAATGTAGACATGTTTTCATTCTCTCTAAAAACTACTTTACCCAAATGTATTGGAAGTGCAACCCAGTGCACTATATTTCACCCTCTGTAATATAATTCATATTTAAATGTATTTGAATCTCTTTATTGCCAAGTACATTTTTACATGTACCAGGAATTTGCCCTCTGTATTTAACCCATCCTAACTACTTAGGAGCAGTGGGCATGCAATTTTTCGCTAACCGCTACTCCAATGAGTAGTTGAAACTATTAGTGAGATTCTGTCACTACCACATTATAAACGGTTCATCAGAGTAATCTCTTGTATGTCCTGGTCAATACATCTATTGAATAATAAGTAACAAGTTCCCTTCAGACAAAGGCAAACTGCACCTTCAAGTGTTAAAGCACACCTATTCAGCACAGGCCAGCTGCTCATAATATTCTGGTCGATGAGGAGGTCATTCAGTCTGTGTGTGTGTGTGTGTGTGTGTGTGTGTGTGTGTGTGTGTGTGTGTGTGTGTGTGTGTGTGTGTGTGTGTGTGTGTGTGTGTGTGTGTGTGTGTGTGTGTGTGTGTGTGTGTGTGTGTGTGTGTGCGTGTGTGTGTCCATCAGGTTTAACCATATGCCCATATGCCTCTGTCCACTGCGTCTAACATTAGATGTCATTTGAGCAGTTTATATGCCTGTCTCTTTTGCATTATTTATTACTGAGGTGAGCGTCAACGCTGACTCACTATGATTGTGCACGTGCGTGTGCACGGGAGTGTGCGTCTGTGCCTGCAGTGTGACTCACTCTCTGCTTTTAGACAGATGAGGATGGCTGTCTCACAGAGGGCAGAGGAGGTTTTATGCAAGAAAAATAGCCACTTAGATTAGATTACATAATAAAAATCTCTCCCTCTCCCTCCATTTTACTCTCTCCCATAATCTCTCTCTCTCTCTGTGATGCACATTGTAATTTAATCATATATGAATGCAGCTATCTCTCACACACGCACACACCTTCTTTGCCCCCCAACACACACACACACACACACACACACACACACACACACACACACACACACACACACACACACACACACACACACACACACACACACACACACACACACACACACACACACACACACACACACACAGTCACACACACACACACACACACACACAGCTAAATGTTAAGCGTATCATTGCTTCTGATGGAATCCAACTCTGTTCTCTGTCTGGCTGTCTGCTGACTGTGCACTACAGTACAAACCTGATATCAATGTCCATTTGTTTAGCCCTCCTTTAATATTGTCAGTGTGGTGAACGCTATTCGACCCATTCGCTGTGGCGGCTAAGTGTTCCTCCATGGTTAAACTGTGGTCATAGTCACGTCATTCATGGCCCGTTGGAACTGAACCGACCCTATGGGCGTTCATTTCCAAAACCTTTCCTCTGAGGAACACGTCAAAGGCCTTCAATTCAGTTCAATCAGATCCAGTTCTATTCAATTAAATTCTTGTTTATTCAGCCTCCATGTCCGTGGATAGATGAAAAACAGGGGACAAGGGCGGCCGGGTGGCGCAGTGGGCAAGGTGCTCGCCACCAACGTAGGATATACTGGTATCGAGCCCAGCTCTCGGCGTTGCTTCCGGCTTGACCGGCCGTCGTACTAACACAATGTGTTAGAGGGTGGGAAAGCCGGTGGGTGGGTCCTGGTCGTTGTAAACAGCGACTCCTACAGTTCGGTCGGGGCGCCTGCTCAGCGAGGAAAGGATCTAAGGGGGGTAGTGTGATCCTTCCACACGTTACACCCTCTCAGTGAGAGTCCGCACTGCCAGGTGAAAAGAAGCGGTTGATTGGCTACACATGTGTCGGAGGAAGCAGGTGATAGCCTCCACTCTCCCAGACCGACTGTAGGGGGTATGTTATGATGGGGTGGCGAGAGAGAAGGAAAGGAGAACACAATATGCGGAATGGAGTGGAAGGAGGAAACGGAGACGGCAGTTTGCTCTTCTCAAACACTGTGTTCTTTTTATTATAAGAACCACAAGATCGATAATAGGTCACAAGACCAAAAACACAAGTAACGAAGCAGATAAATAAACAAACATAAAGATGGGCGAAGGCACGTTACAAAAGAACATAAAAGGATCGAACTGAGAACTCGAAAATAAACAGGCAACAAAACGGAACACTAATATACACTTACTTAGACAGTACAACACTACAGGGCAAGGACGACGTCGACAGGAACAGGGTTAACGGAGGAATGTCACCACACAGAGAAGCAGACCGAACACACATATATACACAGACTAATTACAAGTGGCCACACCTGGCCAGGCCAGTCTAAAACACGCAACAACCAACTAAACACAAAAGCAATTACAAAACCACAAACAGACAGGGGAAACACATCACACAAGGGAAGGGACATTCAATAACACACACCATGAAATAACATTAATTATATTCATCAATATAGTCAATATCGGTGTGATGATTGCCTGCACCATTTGGGTCATCTGGCCACTAGAGGGAGGTAGGAGACCAGGTAGGAGACCACTGTTCCCACTGTGACCACAATTTACATTGTGGCCACTGTTTCCATTGTCCTCCCTGGAACCGTTACAGGGTAGGTGCGCAGCGACCAGGAAGGGGATTGGGAATTGGCATAACGACTAACATTGGGATTGGAGAAAAACGGAAGAAAAAGGAGGGGGGAAAAGATTAAAAAAAATAATAATAATAAAACATTGGACATTGTCAGGTTACCCAGTTACCCCTAAATTACACGTTTCTTGTGGACCAGCAACACAAGACCAAAATGAATCACTATAATCACATATGTTAGTTATGTTTAGAAAAAACAACTGTTTCTCTAATCATATTTGCAACTTTGGCTGGAATGAGTCCACGCATCACTTGTTATAAACAGATGGATCTTTGTATTTCCAAACAAAAGAAGACAAACTGTCATACTGTATGAAAGGCCCATGCATGGATTTGCACTTGTAAACAAAGTTAAGCAGAGATAACCATATGCTTGATCCACAGAGATGGTGCGGATTGAGAAATGTGGTAAAAGCAAATGTCTGAGTAAGATAATACCAGTGTCTGTAATCACACATAGTCCAATGATCGCCCTCCCTCTGGATAAACATGATTAGCATCGACTAGACTGTAATCTACCCTAATCCGCCGCTATGAGAGAGGGAGGGAAGGAGGGAGGGAGATGGGAGGGGGCAGAGTAGAGATGGTGGAGGGAGTGTGATGGAAGGGAACGGTGGAAGGTGAGATGGGAAGGATGAAAAACAAAAGAGGGAGGGAGAGGGCAAGGCAGAGGAGAGGGAGAGGAATACAAGGAGACAGGGAACAGAGTAAACTATGGATAGGATAACAGGAGAGAGAGAGAGAGAGAGAGAGAGAGAGAGAGAGAGAGAGAGAGAGAGAGAGAGAGAGAGAGAGAGAGAGAGAGAGAGAGAGAGAGAGAGAGAGAGAGAGAGAGAGAGAGAGAGAGAGAGAGAGAGGGAGATGATGGAAGAGAGGCTTAGAATAAATACATAAGGAGAGTAGAAGAGGCAGAGGAACAAAACATGATGGAACTAGGTTCTGGAATTTGCATGAACAGTTTGAGTACAGCATTATTTGCATTATCCGTGGGTGTGTGTGTGTCTGTGTGCGTGCGTGCGTGTGTGTATGTGTATGTGTGCACGTGCATTTGCATGTTGTTGCACTAAGGTTAATACAGGAGTCAAGCTCAGACAAGCGCTCACAGGTATTACTGAAAAGTGCATTAACATTTTTGTTTCACCTAAAGGGAAGGGGGAAAGCTATAGGCCCATTTAGCAGTAAGGATTAAAGTGGAACTCCCTGGACACTACAGTATCCATAGTGATTTCACAGAGATATGGGTACCTTTTCTAATTTGGATGTAATAGCTCAAACAAAAATTCTATGAGCCCACAAAATCAGTCACCAATGACACTTGATGACATCGCAAATTCAAGTCTTGAGGCTCTTGTTTGGTAAACAGTTGCTTAAACAAGGAACACACCAACATGTTGGCAAATTAGCTTACCATCTTCTCCAGAGAGAGACAATAAATATGCTAGCCTAGCTTAGCACAATGAATGGAAGCGGACATGGCCGGTTAGCCTAGGCATTGTCCAACTAACACCTCTCTGGAAGGCTAACCGGTCATGTCCGCTTCCATTCATTGTGCTATTCACGGTCTATACAGAGTATCTTGATGACATCATCACTAGAGTCATGCCTTTCAGGTTTGTTCATGTTCACAAATCAAAATTAAGCTATACAATATAATAGAAATAATATAGGCTACTGTATGTGAATTATATTTTAGGGTGTACCTCCCCTTTAAAGTAATAATCTAAAAAAATGTCATATAAATAAATGTCTATTTTCCCACTCTCAATCGCCAATTGATATAACACAATAGTGATTCTACCTATAACCACTTCATGTTTTTACATTTGCTGTTCTGGGCTGTTCTAAACATTTGTGTCTGGTAGGACATTCCTGGCAAAATCATCCAGTAACAGCAGTTTATTTGGAACGAATAGAAGAGTAACTCAGTAGTTAGCATGAATCGCAGATTCAGCCACTAGAGGTCACTAGAGCACCAACATCTCAGACCAAAACCTGACATATAGCATTTTAGAATGCACTACTTCATAATCATAGCTGTCAACATTGGGATTTGAAAAAACGGGAGATTTCGCCCCACCCCGCCCCCCTCCCCCGCCCCCTCCCAATGTAGTCTCCTCCCCCTCGTATATATATATATATATATATATATATATATATATATATATATATATATATATATATATATATATATATATATATATATATATATTATATTGTTGACAGCTGCTCTCTGCTGAGCTGCCTCGTCGCTGCCATCTGCTGGTCAAAACCTGTATGTACCCAAGGAATGGGTGAACTACTAATTGCTACATTAAATTAATCAGATACCTGGTTGAAAGTGAAATGCTGTGTACATCCCTGCATTAAATGAATGGAAGTGTCAGTGTTTCTGTTAGAGGAGATGGAACGCCTGCTCTTGTCGGCACTGCGCAGCCGTGGAATCGCAAGGCCATAGATTTAGAATAAAATGAAGGGCACATTGTGGTGTATCATAATTAATTTGTTGAATACAATAGGATTTTTATAACGTTGACACAAATTAAGGAATATTTACACTAAGTTCTCTTTTACCTCTTATTTAATTCATTAATTAATTTAATTGTAGGTACTGTTTATATTGTACATAGTCCTCTGTGTTGTATATTGTGTCCTATGTTACTTTTGTGTTTATTGTCTCTTTCTATATACACCGTGGGAAGGGGGGCACATAATTGAATTTTTCTGTATGTCTTGCACAAATTGGAAAATGACAAAGTTGACTTTGACTTTAACATGTGTCTATTGTGTCAAACACTAATTGTAATGTTAAAAACGGATACTGCTGTAATATAAAGTGAAATTCTACCATGCCTCAATGTATCAACTTTAAACATACACTAAATGTTAATGTTAGAAATGTTCATTTCCATTATTTCCACCATGTGCAACATTTCCTAAGAACAGCAATGTCCATTCTATCAACTCCAAATCTGTGCTATGAGCTCAATTATCCCGGTGCATGCAGAAGTAGAATTGCTGTCTTGTTTTGGATGAATGAGTAGAAATGAAAAATGAATGAATGAATGAAAACTTTATTTAACAGATTGCAGAATGGGTACAATACAGTACGGCTCAATACATACAATTGTTAAGGGGATGCAGACCAGAGAAAGACGTTTGTCTTGTTTACATCAGGGTCCCCCATTTTCATTTCATATTGACATTTATGACATACTCAACATACATGACATTTATGGCATAGGGACATAGGTATTTAGTACTGATACATTTGTGACATATACGGTATTCAAATATACAGTACTGTTACTCATAGATCCTGACAGAGTATATACATATGGTGGGGAGGGGACTGTACATTAGGAGGGGGTGGGTGGGTGGGAGAGAAATATACATATACGGCGGGGAGAGAATATATACATGCGGTGGGGAGGAGACTGTCTATTAGGAGGGGGTGGGGGTGGGGGGTTTGGACATTTACGGTGGCCAGTTTCGAATTGCAGCCTCCCGTAGGTGCTCTTTAAGAGTGGTTTTGAATGTGGGTAGGGATTCACATTCCTTTACAGCTTTGGGTAGGGCGTTCCACATTGATGTGGCATAATTGGGAAACGTGTTTAGTCCCTTGTTTGAGCCGAATCTGGGTTTAACATGATTTGTTGAGCTTCCTCTGGTGTTGTGGTCGTGGTATTCACTGACCTTTGGGAAGTATTTTGACATGTACATGGGTACCTTAGTCGTATAGTGTATCTTGTAGACCAGGCCCATTGCAAGTTGCTGTACTCTGTCGTCTACTCTAAGCCATCCTAGGTTGTCAAAGTGTGCAGGGGTGAGGTGGGTTCTAGGGGTAAGGTCAAGTAGTAGTCTGACTAGTTTGTTTTGTGATGTTTGTAATCTTGTTTTTAGTGCCTTTGAGGTGCTTTGGTACCATGAGGTGCAAGCATAGTCGTAGTACCCTTGAATGAGTGCTCCTGCCAGAGTCTTCAGGGTATTCTTGTTTACCAGAGAGGATATCTGGTACAAGAATCTAGTTCATTGGTTGACTTTTTTTATTACATTGGATGCCATTTTGTCACAGGAAAGATTTGCCTCTAGGATGGAACCCAGGGCCCTCATTTATCAACGTGACGTACGCACAGATATGTGCGTAAGCCGTGCGTACGATCATTTCTAAGCAAAGTGTGGGATTTATCAATTTGAACTTGTGCTTGACTTTGTGCGTATATTTAAGCACAGGTCGGACCATGCGTAGTTGGCGCCCGGTGGTAGAATATTTTTACAACGCGGAAATAAGCACTGACTGTGCTCCGCGTAACTCAACTCGTTATTATTTTGCGCATATATTGCAGAAATACGGGAACGTTTTGATTATATTTAAAAGGCTTTGCCATTGTTAAACGTAATAAGTGGAACCCCGAAGCTGTAAGCAGAATACAAGTCATATGAACACCCACGATATAAACGCATTGCAACGAGAACAGACAGAGGTTATTTGTTGAGTGTATGTGTATACAAAACCCTTGCAATAAATGTGTCTTAAATGAATGAAAAGCATACATGCTCTGGACACAGAGCATATATCGTGTGGGTGATATCATGACTTGTATTCTGTGTCAAAGCCTAAATCAAAACGTCCCCGTATTTCTGCAATCTAGGCGCAAAATAATAACGAGTTGAGTTCTAACAAAGAACGTATTACATGCTGGTAGGCTGATAGAGTAAACTATGATATGAATATGAATATGATATGATATAAAGGTATACTGGTCCGTCCGCGAGGATATCGAGGACTCGAGTTGGGGGACCCTGATGTAAACAAGACAAAAGTATTTCTCTGGTCTGCATCCCCTTAACAATTGTGTGTATTGAGCCGTACTGTATTGTACCCATTCTGCAATCTGTTAAATAAAGTTTTCATTCATTCATTCATTCAGCCATTAAATGCAATTTGAGAATATAGGCTAAAGCGACGGCCTATAGCCTATACATATTATTTAATGTTTTCATAAGCGTAAAGATACAACAGCTAGATTAATGATCAAGTTAGTTTACTGTATGCAGGCTTCGCAGGGCTGTGTGTTATTATATGCGCAAGTTACTGTTGCATAATGTAGGCTATGGGCTGGCTGCTATTATATGTACTTCATATAGGCTGCCTAATACCAACAACAAAATAGATTGTATCATATGCCTCTACACACATTATATTATACACATCATATTATATCTTGGTTCGGCAGCGCCTCTGTGAACAATCTCTCAGAGTTTGCTCCATCAGTAATCAGTAATGTGAACGGGATTCCACTTGGTCAATGTACAGATAATCTGCGATGCGCATTTTGGCTGATAATGTGCCGGTGGCCGGAGTCTCATTCATATTCACTTAAATGCAGATCATAGTTATCCACTGAAGCCATATGACTCTGACCAGAACGGGCTCATGACGAGCGCACATAGGCATTAGAGCGCAGAGTTGTCTGTGAACTTGGCAACTTCATTGGATTTATTTATTCTCTAAAAATATCTATAATCATACGATTAAATATTGTTTAAAATAAAACGCTAAATACTATTATTCTGTGTGTCATGTTTCCAAATAAGATTGTTCACAACGGGAAATGCTGTATACGTTCAATTTGTTGGTTGGACCTCGGTGATCAATCTCGCTCTCAGTGAAGTCTCTCAGAGTTCGCTCGGGTTAGTCCACTTTTCCACATTTCATGGGGGTGTTCCATTACCGTATATGGTTAATCGGGGCGGTTCTGGTATGCAAATACTTAAAACAGTGCACAAGCTCAAACGTAGGATCAAAGTCATATTTATCAAGACAGGTGTGCGTAGGACCTGTGTACGCACGTGTGATAAGTCCCGTTTTTTTTGTGCGTGCACACATTCTAAATTCTGTGCTTACGTATGAAAATAGAATGCTGTTAGAGAAAAATTGATAAATGAGGGCCCAGGTAGGTAATTTCATCTTTCCTTGTGACAATATTGTCACCCACTGTAACTGAGAAGCCGTCGGTCTTGCTGAGTTTGTTATTTGAACCGAAGAGAATGGACTCTGTTTTGCCCATGTGTAATGATAGTTTGTTATCAGCGAGCCATATGCAGATTTTGCCTAGTTCCGAGTGTGACGGATCAAACTGAGTCTGCGTTGTGTTTGATGTTAAATGAGAATGTCCCGAGGGGGAGTCGAACAGGGGGCTCCCGCGTCCGCGGGCGACGACACAGGCCGCTGCACTAAGAAGTGAATTCACTCCTAACTACCGTACCTATGCGTCTGTTAACCCTGTTATGGGGAAGTGAGTTTAATTTACGAGCCCGCACTGCCACAGTCACTCGTCAACACACCTGTTTCCGTGACTGTGGACATACCCACGGGCTTCCCCGTTACACTCACCTCCCTAAACTCACGCCCCTCAGGACATCCGGGTCACTGGGCACCACTGTGACGGATCATACTGGGTCTGCGTTGTGTTTGATGTTAAATGAGAATGTCCCGAGGGGGAGTCGAACAGGGGGCTCCCGCGTCCGCGGGCGACGACACAGGCCGCTGCACTAAGAAGTGAATTCACTCCTAACTACTGTGGTATAATATAATGTCCTCATATAAAGATATTCCCCGCCCCTGTGTCCCCTTACCTGTGCCCCCCCCCCTCTCTGTGGAATAAGACAACCCCCCCCCCTTTCTCCCCAATCCTGTGCCCCTCTCCCCAAACCTGTATCCCCCCCCCCCCCCATTTGACCTATCAAATGGGGCCACATCCCCCCCTTGTTAACTATATAAGTCTCCTCCCGAGATCAATCCAGGTCTTCTTACCTGGGTGATTTCAGCTGACCACCTGGGGAGAGCCCTCAGCCATTCTCTCTATGTACTCATGTATATTTCTATCTGTCTGGATAATAAACCATATTATCTTGACCTCGGTTGACTGAGAACATTCTTCTTCAGGATATCCACAAATATCCCACACTACCGTACCTATGCGTCTGTTAACCCTGTTATGGGGAAGTGAGTTTAATTTACCAGCCCGCACTGCCACAGTCACTCGTCAACAGTGATGCCACAGATTACTTGTAAAAGTAATCTGATTACTGATTACTGATTACTCCTTTAAAAAGTAATCTAAGTTACTTTACTGATTACTTGATTATCAGAGTAACTTAGTTACTTTGAAAGTAACTAGGTTACGAAGTCGTCGTCGTTCCCCCAACAGTTTTTTTTAAACGCTTTATTGAAAGTGCATAAATAGTTTTTAACTTGTTTCTCTGCACATAACGTAAATTGTTAAACTAGTGCTTCAGCTTCTGTACCATCAAGTATGGTAAAGCAACAGTCTATGATGCTCACAGCATTAGAGCAGCCAGCCAGTGGTTTTACAAAACCAGTGTATCACATCTAACAAATGCAGGCTGAACTATTCAATTATATCAACTGTAACTATTAAATTGTTTTTATAAATGTCTCTCTATAAACATACAATCAGTCTCTCTTTAACATGTAAATTAACTGTAAATCTGGCAAATAAGAGCTTTTGCTCTGCCACCATCAACCCTCCTGTACCTAGTCGAAGCGTCGGCTAGTGTTGTGATTCCAGATGCTTTCAATGCAATTGGATGTGCTGTTTTTAGCGGTAGACAGTATTTTGTTTCCTCCGCCGTGAAGTAGTGACTGAGGCTACGTTTAGACAAGCGTTTTGGGGTGGAATTCTGAACAGAAACCGCAAAAGTCATCTTGCGGTTTCACTTTTAATTTTGCCAAGCGTTTTGGGGTGGAATTCTCCGACGACGGAGCCCTGCTGTCACACGATTGGCGCATATGTCACATGACGTGCTGTGAAGACCCGCCCTACTCTGCCTCTGATTCGCAGACTGTGGATGGGGAATGTGATTGGACCAAAGCAGAGTCACTCAAAGACAGAGGGACCAGTCACGCCGCGGGACACATTCTTGTATTTAACCCTTTCACTGCCACACCACGTCACTCCCAAAAGAAAAACAGCTCAAAATGTATTTTTGACTGTTGAAAACGAAATAAAATACTGCATTCCGCCTGCATTATGAATTTATAATGAGATAGTAACGAAATAGTAATGCACAGCCACTTGGACAAGTAACTGCAATCAGATTACTGGCTTTTAAAGATTAACGCGTTAGATTACTATTTTCGGGGAAAAGTAATCAGATTACAATAACGCGTTACTGGCATCACTGCTCGTCAACACACCTGTTTCCGTGACTGTGGACATACCCACAGGCTTCCCCGTTACACTCACCTCCCTAAACTCACGCCCCTCAGGACATCCAGGTCACTGGGCACCACTGTGACGGATCATACTGGGTCTGCGTTGTGTTTGATGTTAAATGAGAATGTCCCGAGGGGGAGTCGAACAGGGGGCTCCCGCGTCCGCGGGCGACGACACAGGCCGCTGCACTAAGAAGTGAATTCACTTCTAACTACCGTACCTATGCGTCTGTTAACCCTGTTATGGGGAAGTGAGTTTAATTTACCAGCCCGCACTGCCACAGTCACTTGTCAACACACCTGTTTCCGTGACTGTGGACATACCCACGGGCTTCCCCGTTACACTCACCTCCCTAAACTCACACCCCTCAGGACATCCGGGTCACGGCACCACTGTGACGGATCAAACTAGGTCTGCGTTGTGTTTGATGTTAAATGAGAATGTCCCGAGGGTGAGTCGAACAGGGGGCTCCCGCGTCCGCGGGCGACAACACAGGCCGCTGCACTAAGAAGTGAATTCACTCCTAACTACCGTGCCTATGCGTCTGTTAACCCTGTTATGGGGAAGTGAGTTTAATTTACCAGCCCGCACTGCCACAGTCACTCGTCAACACACCTGTTTCCGTGACTGTGGACATACATACCCACGGGCTTCCCCGTTACACTCACCTCCCTAAACTCACGCCCCTCAGGACATCCGGGTCACTGGGCACCACTGTGACGGATCATACTGGGTCTGCGTTGTGTTTGATGTTAAATGAGAATGTCCCGAGGGGGAGTCGAACAGGGGGCTCCCGCGTCCGCGGGCGACGACACAGGCCGCTGCACTAAGAAGTGAATTCACTTCTAACTACCGTACCTATGCGTCTGTTAACCCTGTTATGGGGAAGTGAGTTTAATTTACCAGCCCGCACTGCCACAGTCACTTGTCAACACACCTGTTTCCGTGACTGTGGACATACCCACGGGCTTCCCTGTTACACTCACCTCCCTAAACTCACGCCCCTCAGGACATCCGGGTCACGGCACCACTCTGACGGATCAAACTGGGTCTGCGTTGTGTTTGATGTTAAATGAGAATGTCCCGAGGGGGAGTCGAACAGGGGGCTCCCGCGTCCGCGGGCGACGACACAGGCCGCTGCACTAAGAAGTGAATTCACTCCTAACTACCGTACCTATGCGTCTGTTAACCCTGTTATGGGGAAGTGAGTTTAATTTACCAGCCCGCACTGCCACAGTCACTCGTCAACACACCTGTTTCCGTGACTGTGGACATACATACCCACGGGCTTCCCCGTTACACTCACCTCCCTAAACTCACGCCCCTCAGGACATCCGGGTCACTGGGCACCACTGTGACGGATCATACTGGGTCTGCGTTGTGTTTGATGTTAAATGAGAATGTCCCGAGGGGGAGTCGAACAGGGGGCTCCCGCGTCCGTGGGCGACGACACAGGCCGCTGCACTAAGAAGTGAATTCACTTCTAACTACCGTACCTATGCGTCTGTTAACCCTGTTATGGGGAAGTGAGTTTAATTTACCAGCCCGCACTGCCACAGTCACTTGTCAACACACCTGTTTCCGTGACTGTGGACATACCCACGGGCTTCCCCGTTACACTCACCTCCCTAAACTCACGCCCCTCAGGACATCCGGGTCACGGCACCACTGTGACGGATCATACTGGGTCTGCGTTGTGTTTGATGTTAAATGAGAATGTCCCGAGGGGGAGTCGAACAGGGGGCTCCCGCGTCCGCGGGCGACGACACAGGCCGCTGCACTAAGAAGTGAATTCACTCCTAACCACCGTACCTATGCGTCTGTTAACCCTGTTATGGGGAAGTCATTTGCATAAATTAGGAACAGTAGCGGTCCTAGTATGCTTCCTTGTGGAACACCACAGCTCACTGTGAGGGGAGGGGATAGAGTACTGTTTACCTCCACCATCTGTTCTCTCCCCTCCAGGTAGGATTGCATCCAGCTCACTGATAAACTATCAAAACCAATTGCTTTTAGCTTGTCAATCAGAATGGAGTGATTGACAGTGTCGAAGGCCTTTTGTAGGTCCAGCATGACCATGCCGCAGTATTTGCCCGCGTCCACCTCTTGTTTGATGTGGTCGTTCAAATAGAGAAGGCATGTGTCAGTGGAGTGGGATGTTCTGAAGCCAGATTGGAATTCGTAGATTCGATTTTTTTCCGCCAGGTACTTTTCGACCTGTTCGTAGACTATTTTCTCCATGACTTTCGAGATGGAGGTAAGAATAGAAACAGGGCGGTAGTTGCCTGGGTCTAATTTGCTGCCCTTTTTGTGCAGAGGGGTCACTCTTGCCATTTTGAAGTCCTTGGGGACGTGTCCCTGTTTTATGGAGAGGTTTATTATGTGTGTGATGACTGGGGTGATGGCGGCTGCTGCGTCTCTGAGGAATTTGTATCACTGTCACTCGTTATTGTGATATTGTAACTGGGATTAAAATGTCAGAGGAGATGCGCTGTTTGACGGATTTGATGACGTGGACGTGACTTGAGAAAATGAATGAGCAATTGCAAGCCTTTGACATTTGATGTATGAATTTGAGAATATGCATTTATCTGTTCAAGCACTGTTATCTGATGATGAACAAGAGGGTGATTAACATGACTGGTGTCACTGGTATAAACCAAAGGTTAATCAATTCAATGCATGTATGTGTAGCAGGGTGGATTATCCCTGCTTCGTGGGAACGGTTGCTGGCAGTCACGAGGTAGCTGGACACAGTAGAACTCTGTCTGACTGCACCCTCGTCTTTGGGCCTGGGGCATCGACTGGAGGCTGGTAGTGTGAGTGGATGGGGCCCGGGATTTACCAACCTGGTCTGGTACTCTGGTCTTCCTTCCCTGCAGCAGGGCGGTCAGCAGTACTCCCTAACACGCTCCCACTCCCCCCAGTTGCTCCTTAAATCCTCCCACACCTTGTGATTGAATTGTAATTAAATACTCTGAGTTCCCCCCGCATGCAGTACCCTCCCTCAATGACCCTAGAAACCTTACAATGAAGAGGGAAAGGTGGAATAGGAAAGGGTTAATTATATTAACGTACCCACACCAAAAGAATTAATACTGGGCACAGGAATGGACACGCACACAGAACCCCATTCAAGTCTTTATATTAATTATACTGTCAGTTACAATTATTTAATAGGAGTGGTCGAATGGACTGAAGTCCTACTATAGCTCCTGTGTGTAACTCAATACCTCATAAACACGTATATTATACACCCACCTCTGGGTTAATATCAGGGATAATATACTTCACTGTGTTTGACTCATCACCCACGTCTGGGTCTTCACCCTGTATAATACCTCAAAAGGCTTTAATTATACGGCCAGAATAATACCTCAAAAGGCTTTAATTATAATGCACCAGGTCTGTAACTTCCCCACAGGGAAAGGGTTAATTGAATGGGAAAATATTATTAAACACACATGTTATCACGCTCAAAGGAAAGGAACGAAAACAAAAGTGTGGGCCCACTAATACCTTGCAAAAAGCCCTATTCTAATGCCGGCATATATAGTCTGGGGTACCCCTTAGACACTGGTTGTTAGTGTTCACTTCGCCCGCAGGCCGCACCACACTGTGTAACGTGCAATAGATCCTGGGCACCGAAGCCCTAATGTTACTCTACCAAAATGGCGGCCGCGCCGCTCCACCACCGTCCTGGTGGCAAGATGGCGTCGAACGCTCTCGTCGCAGGTGCTAGCAGGCGGAGCTGGGCAGAGAGGCAGTGCTGGCTGAGAGTGTGTGCTGGGCGATGACGACCTCTGCTGGACGGGACGACTCCCGTGCTGGCTGCTCACAGCCGGTGCAGAGCTGATGCAGAACGCCGGTGAAGACAGCTGCTGACGGCCGGGGCAGACTGTTTGTAGATCTGCCCCTGCTGGTCCCGCCTGCCAGCTCCACAGGGAAAAGGACTGTAGAATATGATCCAGTAATGTCATTTATAATCCATCTTCCAGTGATAGAAGAAGGAGACGCCTGTGTCATTGTTCGTGCGAATATAAATGAAACCAATTCGAATGTCTTGGTGTACAAAGGGGAGGTAAAAGGCAAGTTAGCACATCTGAATAATAGACTATTTTCAGGTCGCTACATATGGATGATGTACGAAACAGATTAAAACCTGATTAATAGTGAAACTGTATAGCAAGCCTCTCTGACACGTTATTTCGGGGGTCGCGCCTTGAAAACTTTGGGAACCATGTATTTATATAGTGCATGATACCTAACCACATACAGTACAGATATCCTCATAAGTGTCTATTAATTCGTATCAATTAGATATTCTTTGGGCTTGTTTTTAATCTACTTATTCTGAAAGAGTTGAACTAATTATTTTCGCTAGCAAGATCTCATTTGATTATTCATTCCATTAAGCCTACTGCCAGCAGGCACATTTAAATAAATATAATCTGATTGATTGGGGTAATGAGGGACTTAATATTAGCCTATAGATTATGCATTTAACTTGTCGGCGAGGCTATTGAGCCGTACTATATTGTACCCATTCTGCAATCTGTTAATAAAGTTTTCAATCAATCAATCAATCAATGCCGTTAGAAAATCAGGATTTCTGCGATCGACACCTGCTGTCTTTTCAGGTGAGGCGGCCGCGCGCAATTTTCCTGAGTATCAAGTCTGGTTCGAATTAACGAGACTGAATCTGCGTTCGAGGAACAGGAAAAGCCTAGATTCAAACATCAGGTTAATGGGACTTTTGATCGACTTAGTTGAACTAGGTACGGGGAATAGGGCCCTGGTAGGGGAAATAATAAACCAAACTACAAATAAAACACTAACAAACAAGACGGACTGTACACGAAAACAAAAGGTGGAAAACAGACTAACACTAGGAACCTTACTATGAGACGCACAGGATCACAGGAGACAGAACAAGAACATGGACAGTTGGAACTGTTGAAATATGACACGTATATCACGTAAATTTATAGCAGAGACATTCTCCCATTATTACACTATACAAAGCCTAGTTTGTTCCCTTAAATTCTCTCTCTCTAGCCCAGCCAGATGGCCACTCACAGATTCTTATCAGTGACCATAAAAACTCACACACACACGCTGTAATATCCTCATCTGCCCCCAAGACACAAAGACACATTTAAACAGCTCCGGAACATATAGCCTTAACTCAACTGAAATGCCACAAGTGACTAAATAATGATTTGCCTAGGATTATCCCGGGATTAGAAGACAGGGCCAGGTAGAGTTTAAGTACCAACGATAAGACACATACACATATAAATCTCCCTCCCACTCTCTCCCTCCCTTTATCACACAGTCAGGCCAGAACCCCCACTTTAACTCTCACACACACACCAACACACACACACACACACCAACACACACACACACACCAACACACACAGACACACACACGCACGCACACACACCAATTATATGATGTGCCATGGAGAGGGAAGATAAGGACACAGACGGAGAGGATCTCTTCACTTTTTCATTTTGGAGCACACTTGGCCGGCCGGTCAAATCACTCTGTGTTCGAGAACTAGTACTTTGTTTATTTCACCTATTATACCTTATTCACTTTTATACCTTGTTCATTCATTTTTTATATAATAAACTACTGAAGTATTATCCATTAATATCTATCATCTCTGTGATCGTATAGTGGTATTTACCCTTCTCTCTGCATTAGTTGCATTTCAATTGTTCGGTTTCAGGAAGGAAGCGCGGACGAGATGTTTTTGAATAAAGCAAAGCTGTGTTTATTCCATTTCAATAAACACAAACTAGATGAATCAAATAAGTATTGGATCTTCTTTCTATATCTAATCATCGTCTTCGGTTTGGCAGTCGATCCATGTCTGATCGGCTGATGCCGCTCCGTGATCTCAGAGCTGGGGGGAGAGCTCGTTTCGTCTTCTCTCTCTGTGGATCCCTGCTGCGAGTCGCCTCTGTCTCCGTCTGTGTGTGTGGCTGTGTGTCTCCATCAGCTTCCACCTGCAGTTAAGAAGAGAAAACTCCTCCCCCTTTTCCTGCGCCGTTCTGTGACGTCAAACCAGAGACCTCGCTTCTCTATTGGCTGAATACTTATAGAAGGTATCCCTTTTAGTGACACGTCATCCTGGTCTTGCGAAACGGCCTTACAAGGTTTTCATCAATTCACTTGTTTTATGAAATGCATTGTTTTATACGGAATTGCATGTTTAGATTTCTGTCTATTTAGTAACTAGAGTAATACCATTCTTTCTTCCGTTTTCTATAGCCCAGTATAATCTCTTTTAACCTGTTTTTATGGATCTGATTAAACCTTATGTTACATGGTGATAGCGTATTGAGTATTTTGGATCGTGACCCCCTTGTTTCTAGGAGAGCGACCCTCGTGTCATCATCACCAAGTCTGGTTTCACCAAAAATGCCTGACCAGGGCCAGACAGCAACTGCGATTACAACACCGGAGGATAAACTGTCTCTGGGCCTAGGAGTAACCTGGATGAAGAAAATAACGCTCCAGAGAGGAAAATGGGACGCTATAGATGACGGCCAACGATCTCAGTTATATGCAGGAAATGGCAGAATGATGACAAATGAAGAGCTTAAGTCCCCAGCCAGTTGGCCTGACATAGTGGGAATAAAACCCGGGAGAAGACCTTATTCTGACCCTTTCACCAGGATGCCGTACGAGGACTTCTTCTGCTTGGACGCTGCGTCAGAAGAGAGAGAGAGAGATGTTCTGGTGGGAGGTAACTGGGCCGGTATCCTCCCGGCCTGGGTGAAGATCTACATGGTTACCCGAGAGGGTGACACAAATCTCGGCAAGACATGGGCGACCGTCAAGAGCTGGGGAAACAGCTGCGAATATTATAGGGTGGATTTGGTCTTTTACCCTAAGATGAGCACGTGTAACATCAATGTTCTATCTGGAATCCGTTATGCGCGGAGGGATCCGAAGATTTATCCTGTCCTGCCCTCCACCGAGCACAGTAGTGTGGTCGGTCAAGAAGTCAGGGGAGGTGAAAAAGGTCAAAGCCTGCCAGACCCAAGATCCATGGCCTCTCGACCCGGGGGGTCAAGACAAGAAGTCCCCAGTACAAGTACCTCGCCACCATCTACCAGAGGCTGGGCGGACTACGAGAGGCCGAAGAAAGCACGAAAGTCATCAAAATATCCAACAACACCTTACCAATGACATAAAAATGTTGGTAGAAATATAATCAAAAAAAAAGCAAGAGCCCTGTTCTCTAAGAAAGAACAGTGATTACTATTTTTAAAAGCAAAAGCCCTGTTCTCTAAAAAAGAACAGTGATTTCTATTTTGATTTTTTTTTGTTGTTTATGTAACAATATAGCCCTATTTACCTATTTTTCACATGTAATCATATGCTTCATTTTTTCAATTATTCAATTGACGATGGACAAAGACCTCACAGGATGGCAGAGTGGGTGTAAAGTGTCACAAAACAAGTGACACCTTTTGAAATAGACATCCTGATTCGTTCCAATACAGCCCTATATATCTATTTTTCACATGTAATCATATGCTTCATTTTTCCATTATTCAATTGACGATGGACAATGACCTCACAGGATGGCAGAGTGGGTGTGAAGTGTCACAAAACAAGCGACACTTTTGGACAATGACATCCTGAGTCGTTCCTGTGTGACCAGTATAAATCTTTAAACTGAACTCTGGAAAAATAGCTCTATGATGGCTCTACTTATAAAAAAATGGAACTGAACCTTTAATATCTCCATAAAGAGAGGTCTGTTCTCCACAGTTCTTCACAGGCAAAAGGGAGGAAACCTGCGGAATGTGGGCCCCAGCAACAGTGAGATAGAGAGCTGTAAGATGTTAACCCTTTCAGACAGGAAGGGGATTAAGGGTTGAGGGTTGAAAGACGGAGTCCGGAAACTTTTGAGGAGATTGTTGTGGAAAGGTTGTTTAACACAGCAGGAGACGATATTTCCAATTGTAACAAATAGGTAATTTATTTAAGAAAAGAAGTTCTTTAACAGCAAGAGCTATGGGTCAAAGAGGATCACCACGGCTTGAACAAAAAACACTCTACCCTGGATCCCTTTGCCTGTCCCTAAATCCCCTCTCAGTCCTGCCCCCCCATGACAGATATGATGACGTATAATATCATGTCAGATCTGACATGACGTACATTAAGATGATACGTAGATTTAACATCGGAGAGAGAACATGAAGAGAGATAAACAAGATATGATGTCCACACACGATATGATGTAGAGAGTGAGATGTGTGTGTGTGTGTGTGTGTGTGTGTGTGTGTGTATGTGTGTGTGTGTCTGTGTGTGCGTCTGTGTGTCTGTGTGTGTGTGCTGTGCCTGTGTGTGTGTGCTGTGCCTGTGTGAAAGAGAGAAAATAACAAGATATGAAAGCGATACAATGTCCGAGATTACCAGCACACAATGTGCCGTACTGAAATGTCCCTCTGTCCAAGTTGTTTTAAGAACATCAGCCAGACCGTCTTTCAGCACTGCTAGTTGACCTATATTAAACTAGTCCACCCCATACATTTTCCCCAACATTCCCCCATTTGGGGCTATCCCTAGTCCCACCCAAATCATATAACCAAGAAAATGTGAACGTCTAACTAAACGAGAAACCATATTTCATTCACTGGACCCCTAACGGACCAACAAAGGCTGACTACCGTTCTCACAATAAACACAAAACCGCTCAAAACAAGAGTAATAATAAAACATCAAAAAAAAATACCCCAATTTATAATCCTAACCTGACAGACAAATCCCCCCAACCTCCACCGCTTACCAAATGAGCCACAGTTCCGGCCGGAAACCGCGACTCTCATCAGGGAAAGGAGAAATTGACCGTCAGAACTAAACATAGAACATCCCTCCCAAAAAAAATGACATTGTCTCTTCCATAACATTGAGTCCCAGTGTCCATCGCTCAGCCCCCCTTCCATGCCCACGCCATAGTCTCCTCACCGTATTGCCAAAAGTCACATTTTGCCAATACAGCAACCACCACGCCACACCTCCAGTCCTCGTAGAAGCATGTCCCCATGCCTGGACGGGAGGCGCTGGTACCGACCTCACCACGTGTCCCCCCATCTTCGACGGGAGGTGCCCATCTTGCCCACTGCGTTAGCCCCCCCCTTTGTCCCTCCAGTCCCCAGAACCGATCCCCAGACCACTTCTTCTCAATGCTTCCTCAGGCTCAGAACCGACACTCTGCCGATGCCCCTTCCCATTCCGGTTTGACCAGGACCACAAGTAAAATAAACAAAAAATAATAAAAAAATAAAAAACAATGCAATGATTTTCAATGGTTGCAATCTCTATGCCGAAGGATCATTAGAAAATCAGACTAAAATTCCTAGTTAAAGGAATAAACCAACAAAACTGCACTCAGACCATCCCCCGTCACTCTTAAAGGAAAGAACCAACAAAAAGAAAATGTCCCTACCTCACCATACCCCTAATCCTCTATCCCCTCGTCTCCCTCCAAGGCAGCATAAAGCTGAGGATATGGCCCGATTTGTGGCTCAATCTCTTTCTGTCCCACCATCAGCATTTGGCTCGTTACGTGTGAAGTTACCAGCCTACCCAAGAGAGGCATACCACAACAGAAAAGGAGAACCAATATCAACCCTGCCACCCCGATGGATATCCCCGTCTGCATCACTATGCTTCCCCACTGTCCCAATCTTTCCAACACCCCACTCCCCCACCATTCTTCATTCCGGCCAGAATTCCCCCTCAACTCCTCCCTCAAATCCTTCAGCTTAGCCATGGCCTCGGAGAACTTTCCCCCTGGCCCCACATTCGTCGGAATGAATGTGCAGCAGTACTGTCCAAACATGGAACAGACTCCACCCTTCTCCGCCATTAACCAGTTCAGAGCCTGTCTATTCTGCCACGCCACCGTACTGGTCGCATGCATCTGGTCCCCCATTGCATCCAACGCCTCCTCGGTGTAATTGAGATACCGCTGCTGATTGTAAAACAAATAGTTGATCGACCCGGTGTTCTTATTGACCGATATCCATGGCAGAATAGACTCAAACCCTGCCGCAATCTCATTCTTAGCCATGAACTCGGCTGGAATGCCCCTTGGCTGTCCTATGCTGTCCAGATACACCCTTGGGTCTGCCTTGTAGCTACGCTTCGTTCGAGAGATAGGAGACTCAGAAGGTCCTTCCGTCACTGATAATGGTAGGACCACCATTGGCATGATCGCCTGAACCCGGGCACATCTACCTGACCAATCTAAAGGAAGTGTATTCCTCAACCTCCTACCGCCGCAGAGCCAGTATTGGTCCGCCAGTGCCATATCCTGGACATGAAAAGGGCAAGCTACAGGCCGTGGGTTGGTATCCACTCCCTTTAACACGACCCCGTGTCCACACTTTCCTTCTTTCGTACAGTTAGTCGTGATGCTCCAAATAGTAGTGCCCCGCCCCTCTGCCACCTCCCCTACATCCCGGGTCCCCTCCTTTTGCAAGCACTCGAAATCCTTGGTCAGCCATAGTTTGACACCTCTGGGTATTGGCAACCCCGTCGCTACCCCCTGCACACGTACATCCAATTTCCTACAACGTTCCCGCATAGTGACATCCTTGAAATCCGTGACGTTTCCTGCCGCCTTAAAACGACTAGAGCCGAGAAACCCCAAACACTCTGCCTCGCACCAAGGGCGACTATTATGGGGCCCCTCCCATGCCTCTGCGTCCCTGTCACACTGAGCCCAACTGAACTTCGTGCCCTTCACCAGCAGCCTATCCGGACGTGCCTTGGAGCAGACATAACAATCCTCTATCTGATTCTGCGCGCTCGTGTACTGGACCCACTTAAACCACTCATTCCCTAAAGCCGCCCTATACATCGGGTCAGCCTCCGGGTCTTCCTCGTCATAGTCATAGTCGCCCCCATCCTGTTCCCCGGAAGGAAGCAAACCCCTCAACCTGGCCCAGAGTGAGCCCACTGAGTCCCTCAACGTTCCGGCTGTCCTCTGGAACATATCCTGTCCCCCCACATGTCCACAACCTTTTCCATTTCGCCCCGTATGTCCACTGGCTTCATATATTTGACACGGACTCCGTGCTGTGTCCTTTGCGGGTCACCCTTGGGTATGAATTTTTCCTTTTCGTACAGTAGTATCAAGTCTTTTGGGGATAACAGGGGTTCCGAATTAGGTGGTCCTACCACTCCTGATATCCCATGCTTCTCCCCTGTTCCCATGAGGGCTCTGGTCCCATTACCTAATTCCACTTCTATGGATCCGGTAATGGGTGTATTTACATGCAGGGAAATTTCCGCTCCGGTGTCTACTAGGTATTGGTCGTTTCCCACTTGACACGTTAACTTCCCATCCGTCTCCTGTGTCTTGAGTGCAATAGCATTCAGTAGGGGCCTCTCCTGGGGATCTATATTGAGGGTTAATAGACTCTCTGTCACTCTGTCTTCTTCCCATGTTCGAGTGTCATGTGTCACATCACCAGGAGGCCAGGATTCTATTCTCTCTCCTTCCGGGATTTGAATTCCTCCCTTGTTGCCCTCCTTTCTGCTTGCTTTTCTGGGGTTAATGCGGCCCACTCGTCGGGAGGTAGGTACATGTAATTCTTCTTCCCTTCCTTGTCCTTGGTTATCCTCGGGGGGAACTCCTGGGAGCCCCCCCTTTTGTCGTTTTTTGAGTAGGTAGGTTTAACGTTAGCCGCTGGCTGTTGCTGGGCTCTGGGAGGCCGAATTTGAGCCTTCTCCTCTCGTGGGTTCTCCCCTTTCCTTTCACTTTTATTGTATTTGGTTTGAGAAAGCATTTTGACTTGGTCATACAGCATGCATTCCGTCCGTAACTGATCTCGGGACCATGCTGCGCATTTGGCTGCAAGACGGTTACCCCCTGGTACTCCTATGAACAAAACGACCGTTCACAGAAAAGCGAGGGCTCCCTAGCCCAGAGACACTGTTTGTAAGGAGGGGAGTGTGGATGTGAAGCGAAGTCAAAACGACCGTTCACAGAAAAGCGAGGGCTCCCTAGCCCAGAGACACTGTTTGTAAGGAGGGGAGTGTGGATGTGAAGCGAAGTCAAAACGACCGTTCACAGAAAAGCGAGGGCTCCCTAGCCCAGAGACACTGTTTGTAAGGAGGGGAGTGTGGATGTGAAGCGAAGTCAAAACGACCGTTCACAGAAAAGCGAGGGCTCCCTAGCCCAGAGACACTGTTTGTAAGGAGGGGAGTGTGGATGTGAAGCGAAGTCAAAACGACCGTTCACAGAAAAGCGAGGGCTCCCTAGCCCAGAGACACTGTTTGTAAGGAGGGGAGTGTGGATGTGAAGCGAAGTCAAAACGACCGTTCACAGAAAAGCGAGGGCTCCCTAGCCCAGAGACACTGTTTGTAAGGAGGGGAGTGTGGATGTGAAGCGAAGTCAAAACGACCGTTCACAGAAAAGCGAGGGCTCCCTAGCCCAGAGACACTGTTTGTAAGGAGGGGAGTGTGGATGTGAAGCGAAGTCAAAACGACCGTTCACAGAAAAGCGAGGGCTCCCTAGCCCAGAGACACTGTTTGTAAGGAGGGGAGTGTGGATGTGAAGCGAAGTCAAAACGACCGTTCACAGAAAAGCGAGGGCTCCCTAGCCCAGAGACACTGTTTGTAAGGAGGGGAGTGTGGATGTGAAGCGAAGTCAAAACGACCGTTCACAGAAAAGCGAGGGCTCCCTAGCCCAGAGACACTGTTTGTAAGGAGGGGAGTGTGGATGTGAAGCGAAGTCAAAACGACCGTTCACAGAAAAGCGAGGGCTCCCTAGCCCAGAGACACTGTTTGTAAGGAGGAGAGACTGGATGTGAAGCGCAGTCAAAAAGACCGTTCACAGAACTGCAAGCTAACTAGCTCACCATCGGCTAACAAGCCAGTGCTAACACCCATGAGCTGGCCCTAGCCAGACGGAAGCTAACTAGCACGACATCGGCTAACAAGCCAGTGCTAACACCCATGAGCTGGCCCTAGCCAGACGGAAGCTAACTAGCTCGCCATCCGCCAACTAGCCAGGAGTGAACTGAATGCTAACTGGATGGCTACCTAGCCCGAGGCTACGTGACACGAAGCCAGACGGAAGCTAACTAGCTCACCATCGGCTAACAAACCAGTGCTAACACGATGTCTCACAATCATTCCCACATCATAGAGGAGGAATTACCCTCGGAGGAGGGATTGGGAGTGTTTATACCCGACCTGGGTCTGGACTACCCAGGAGAACGGGAGGAACGCCCTGAGTCCCCTGATACGTTTGCGGGAAGTGAGGAATTCACAGAACCAAGCGAATCCCTATATCCAGAGCTGCCAGCTGTACAGCAGGCCGTAATTGGAACACGAACGGTCCCGACGGCTACGGCCCCTGCATACTGGCCCGAAGGCCTGGGACTTCAGGGACAGTGGAGCCCCCTGCCCCAAGTCCCTACAACAAACTCTACGCCAGAAGAGCAGACCATGCCCCCTGGCATGTCAAGGTTGAATGAAATCTCATGTACTATCAAACCCAGATCTCAACCAGGAAACCCTAAGCATATACAGCACCTATGGGTCTGCTCCATATGGTTACAAAATTTTGTACCAAAAGGAAACCACACATTTGTGGTTAACCCAGCCAACAGAGGCCTACGTAATGGGGGGGGAATGGCAAAAGCCATACAAGACATGGCAGGACCCGGCTACGCCGACTGGTGTGCAAGAGAAGTGGCCAGACAACCTCATAACCTCCTTAAGGATGGCACAGTGCTGGTAGGAGTCCCCTACCTACTTAAAAATAAGGGTTACGAGGGGATACTGACAATTGCCATGCAAGACATACTGCCCGGAACAGACCTTGAAGGCCAAACCCGAGTACTCCTGGCATATTACAGGAGCATTTTCAGACAAGCCCAGAGAGTAGGCATAACAAGCCTAGTCATGACACTGTTCGGAACAGGGATTTGGCACTATGACGTCAACACGAGCATATGGTGCTTCTTGGAAGCCTACCAAGAAATACCGGCTGCATCCATGGCAGTGGTCTTGCTAGTCCCGGACAAATACCAAGCAAACACAGTGCGCAGAGCTCAAATGGAGGCATGGCCATCACATTACCGAAATGGCTGGGGAAATCTGTTCGAAGAAATTGAGCCCACTATGGTCGGAGACCTCACACAGGTCATGAACGAGGTGGCATACAGAAACCAGACATGGTCTGGTCCTCAGGGAACACCGCGGGAAGCGAGTCACTCAGAACAGAGGGCCCAAATCACGTGGCCCCCGTCTGGACCCGGGAGGATGTATGAGGAAATACCAGACACTCGGCCTCCCAGCACTGAGAGAGAAGGCTCAGGGGGTTTCACTAACCCTGGAAGCCCTGCACTCCAGTTTTCCGGTGCGAGGCACACCCAGGAGGGGGTGATGCAGGAACGTAGTCAGGACTCAGGAGCAGACGCAGACCAAGCACGGCCTGTACCCCCTCACAAGTACATCAGCCAGAGGGAACCCCGCTCCATTAGTGACCCCTCTGGATGTGAAATGAGGGAAGTTACTAGCGGGGGACAACTACAGACGCTGGGGGGATCAGCTACACCAATGGCTACATCAACCCCAGGGCGAGATTACTCCCTGGGGTACTTAAGCCCAGGACCACGTGTTCACGAGGAAGTGAAACAAGCGAGAGCAGCCTACACCTCTCGCCGTGGTGAACACTCAGGGGCGAGAGGAATATCTACAGACTCTCACAAAGAAACACCAGACATAACAGTCACTAACTACCCAGTCTGGACCGACAACTCTGACGCACCATGGTCAATTCTCACCTTCACTGGACCATCTTTGACGAGCTATGGTAGATGGGAAACGAGCATGGTAGCGGCAGGAGGCGCTTATTACCGGAACCTGAGGAAACAGTTGATGGAAATAAGGACCAAAGAACCCCTAAAACCGGGCAAGGCAGTAATCACTGAGTGTGATTATAATGTGTTTCACGCGGAGAAAGTTGTCCATGTGACACTAAGCCAAAACAGGTACAATAAAGTACAGTCCTCACAAAAGAACTGGGACAATCTGGTGTCCCGGATGAAGGATCTACTGCAGAGAAGAGAAATCTATGCTGGCCATGGTACCAAGGACATGCCCTACCGACTAGCTATAAACCTGATGTGGGGCAGGTCTCGAGTATATGGCCAAAGAGGCATATGGTTGGGGGAGGCAGTAGTCCGCGCAATCTCAACCATAAGAAGTGCAAAACACACGGAAATCTGCCTCATGGTAGAACCCAAGGACCATGAGGGAATAACCCAGGCCTTGACTGAAGCAGGAGAGAGTGAGGAGGATGAGGACAGTGAACCGGCATCGGTACCCCTCGATCCCCCTCCAAACCCTAAGGGGTCGGGAATTGGACCCAGGAAGGAAAAGTCCAATTCCCAGAGCTCCTCCCGAACAACAGAAAGAGGGAGATCATCCACTCCCCGGAAACCAACAGTACAGTTTGAACCAGAAAGGGATGGACTTGCCAAATCCCCGGCTAAGAGTATTCTTAGACGACTAGGCTGTCCCCAGGAGTCAGGGGACGACCCGACAGATAGCGGACCGGAGTATACTGATCCAGATCAGGACTCAGAAGAAGAGGGAGACCGGGATCGGTCAAGCTCCAGAGCCTCCTCAATGTCCTCATCTCGGTCAAGATCTAGGGAGAGAGTTCGGTACCCAAGGGGCGAACCTCCTAGGCCTCGGAACAAGAGAGCCAAACCGGTCAAACTGAGACCTATAGGCCCCGGGCCCCCCCTGAAGGGCACCGCCTTCCAGTCACCTTCAGGCTTGACCTGGAGCTCAGGATTGGAGGACGTCTCCGACGAAAGTGAAGGAGAATTGGCAGGAGAAGAAACAGGGGATATTATGCCAGCATATCCCGTGACATGGAGGAAGGCTCGGGCCTTAGCACGGTCACCTGAGGCAGAGAAAGTGTTGTCTCACCCGGGAATAACGGAACCATACAAGCATGCATATTTACATGCTGGCTATGACGTACTGCGCGAACAAGTGTACAAACGGGACAGGGCCATGGCCGAAATAGCCAGGAGAGAAAGACACTGGTTGAACAAAGCCCCGTCCATAAGCCCAATCCGAGCCCTGAGACACAGCACAGAGGAACACCGCCCGGAGGTAAGCCCTCACTCCATACTGGCCCAATCTCCCGGAGACATATACCGACCAAGAGGAAAGAGTTTACATACCGACAGGAGTCTGTATGACAGTGCCCAATATGGAGAAAGCAACAAAGCACAAGAATTATTGAGCAAAACCCAAGTGCTCAAGAAACTGGCCCCAGAAATGAATCATGGGGAGACCCAGGCTGCTTATATCCATAGGATTGCTCAGATTTTCCATGGGTCCCCTCTCTACGATGACCCGGATGCCGCTCGCATTTTGCGACACCTCAAAGGACTGGAGATCCCCGAAGGGGCGTCTATGGCCCAAATGATGGAAATAGAAGTGAGAACCCCCGGTCAAGATCCAGGGGAAAATATGGTGGAGAAACTAATCCCACAGGTGAGAGACGGGAGTGTGTCTCTCACTGTTGCAGCGGAATCAGTCATACGTGGAGGACCTGTGCAAGGATCAGGCTTACTACTTGAAAAATTGTTCATAGGAGTACCAGGGGGTAACCGTCTTGCAGCCAAATGCGCAGCATGGTCCCGAGATCAGTTACGGACGGAATGCATGCTGTATGACCAAGTCAAAATGCTTTCTCAAACCAAATACAATAAAAGTGAAAGGAAAGGGGAGAACCCACGAGAGGAGAAGGCTCAAATTCGGCCTCCCAGAGCCCAGCAACAGCCAGCGGCTAACGTTAAACCTACCTACTCAAAAAACGACAAAAGGGGGGGCTCCCAGGAGTTCCCCCCGAGGATAACCAAGGACAAGGAAGGGAAGAAGAATTACATGTACCTACCTCCCGACGAGTGGGCCGCATTAACCCCAGAAAAGCAAGCAGAAAGGAGGGCAACAAGGGAGGAATTCAAATCCCGGAAGGAGAGAGAATAGAATCCTGGCCTCCTGGTGATGTGACACATGACACTCGAACATGGGAAGAAGACAGAGTGACAGAGAGTCTATTAACCCTCAATATAGATCCCCAGGAGAGGCCCCTACTGAATGCTATTGCACTCAAGACACAGGAGACGGATGGGAAGTTAACGTGTCAAGTGGGAAACGACCAATACCTAGTAGACACCGGAGCGGAAATTTCCCTGCATGTAAATACACCCATTACCGGATCCATAGAAGTGGAATTAGGTAATGGGACCAGAGCCCTCATGGGAACAGGGGAGAAGCATGGGATATCAGGAGTGGTAGGACCACCTAATTCGGAACCCCTGTTATCCCCAAAAGACTTGATACTACTGTACGAAAAGGAAAAATTCATACCCAAGGGTGACCCGCAAAGGACACAGCACGGAGTCCGTGTCAAATATATGAAGCCAGTGGACATACGGGGCGAAATGGAAAAGGTTGTGGAAGAGTCCGAAAGCCACGAGAAAATCCTCATACGAGAAATACTCAAGAGAGGCTTATATGCTGCCCACAAGAACGACGTGGGAAGGGTGGACCCCAAGTATACACACACTATAAAGGGGACCATACCACCGAGACAAGCACAGCACAGGGTGGACCCGAGGTGCAAAAAGGAGCTGACAGAAACCATCGCGGAATTGGAAGAAATGGGCGTGTTGACTATGTTGGACTCTGCTCTAACAAATACCCCTGTAATGGGAGTCCCCAAACCTGATGGGTCATGGAGATTAGTGCACAACTTAATTGCCCTGAATGCTAGAACATGCTCAGATACCAGGACAATGATAAACATAGCACAGACAACCAGGAATCTGCCCAACAAACGTTGGAAGTCTAGCATTGACCTGGCTAATGGATTCTGGTCAGTACCTATCGACCCCCTATCCACCCAAAAGACGGCGTTCACCTGGAACGGGCTGTCCTATGGATGGACAGTTTTACCACAGGGGTATAAAAACTCCCCGAATGTGTTCCAAGGAGTCATAGAGGACATCCTAAGAGGCCTGGACGTCACCATATACATCGACGACGTGTATTGGACCAATGACTCGGAACAAGAACACTTGGAACTACTGGACCAGGTAGTGACCCGCCTCTCCAGGGCCGGGTTAAAGATAGGCCTCAAGAAGTGCGAGATCGCGAAACATACCCTGAGGTATCTGGGTTTCAACATCACGGACACCGGAAAGTCAGTCAGCAGGGAATACCTGGATCAGGTAGCGGCCATTGAGAAGCCTGTGTCCCTGAGTCAGCTGGACTCTGCCATGGGAAAATGCGGCCACATTATGACCCATGTGCCTGGCTATGCGACAAAAGCATCCCCGCTCCACAAACTGAAAGGCAAAGCTCTCGAGGGAAAAAACCCTAGGAATAGGAACATCCCCATAGAGGAAGTGGAGCCAGGCTGGACGGTGTTCAAAACCCATGTGCTGGAAAACTGCAAAGATCTGGAAAAAAGAGACCCCACCAAACATCTAGAAGTATTCCCACAAGTGGAGGGTACGCAAGGGATAACTCTGAAATGTCAGAATAGAAAGGGGAAGACCCCTTGTCTACTTTTATCCATGCAGTTCACCAATACGGAGGAGCGGTATACGGAAGAAGAACGAATCCTATGTGGAGTATTTAGATTCTGGAATGCCCTGAAGGACTTGGCTCAAGACAAAGATATAATAGTAACCACAGAATTTCCTGCCCTGCAGAGTGCCTCGAAGGGAACTATTACAGGCTCGAGGGCCATGACCTCACGATGGGGACATTGGTCAATGATGTTAACAGATCCTAAAATGAGATTTATCACAACAGGAACCAAGTGTCCCCTAGAAACGAAAACCAAGCTCACCGAGCCTGAAGCCGAACCCAACTGGGTACTCTACACAGACGGAAGTCAGCACAAACAGGACGGAACAAAGGCCAAGTGGGCCTATGTTCTAAAACACAACAATGAGAACATCAAAACAGCGAGTGGCTGGACCGAGGGATCAGCCCAAACGGCGGAGGTAACAGCTATACTGGAGGGCATAATAATGGCCAAAGGGAAGCACATACCGAAACTACTTATTGTAACCGATAGCCAATACTGTTACAACGGAGGAACAGAGAACCTGGAGTACTGGAAAGCGAAAGGATATGAAACCAGCACAGGCAGACCAATGGCCCATGGTGACCTCTGGGCCCTCATAGTGGAACAATTCCGAGGCATGAAAATAGCTTGGAAATGGCTAAAAAGCCATACGGAGGAAACCGGGGTCCACTACCAGGGAAACAAAGAAGTCGACACCCTGGCCCAAAACCGCCCTGAGGTCAGCGGGCTAAAACTCAAAAGACTGGCCTTAGTCACGCCCACTGCCTGGGAAGACAACGGCACGGTGAGAGTACCGGAGGACGAGGCTACTCACATGATCCGACTGGTACATGATAACCTTGGACATGTTGGAAGTAAGAGGATGTTGGTATACCTAAGAACCAACCACATTCACATACCTAAAGCGAAACAAAGAGCGATAACAATCCGGAAGGCCTGTGAACAATGTGCGCTGGTGAGAGGGACAAAACCTGAGCCTGTGCCACTGGGACAAATAGCAGTATCGGAAGCAGGGCTGCATTTTTCCGCCGACGTGTTTGGACCCATGTCGGAGGGGACGAAAAAGAAACACAGGCAGGGACTGGTGATAGTGGACAATGGGCCAGGTAGACTCAGAATGTACCCTATCCCCACTCCGACGGCTGCAGTAATATGCGACTGCATATCACAGTTCCTAAGGGAAGAGCCAAGGGCTACATCGCTCAGGATGGATAATGCCACCTACTTCACTCACGGAACAGTGAAGACACTACTGGAGGAAGCGGGTGTAATGGCCCAATACTCGGTGCCCTACCAGCCCAATACGAACGGAGTGGCCGAGAGGGCTGTGCGCTCTATAAAAGAGCAGATAATCAAGGAGGATATGTTGCGATCCTGGGATGAACCAATCTCTCTCCTTAGGATACACCAAGCTGTGAACTTGGGAAGAGAGGATAAGAGATGTGTTTCAGAAGATAACACGGCTGTCTCTTCTCCCTTCTCCTTAGGTGAAGCCGTGTGGGTGCTCCGAAAACCCCTGGCAGGAAATCCCAGCAAGAAGTGTGAAAGCAAAGATACCATCGTTGAAATACTTAGTCCCAGGCGATTTAGATTACAGGACCTAGGTATAGTGCACGTAAATCAAGTCCGCAAAACCGGGTGAAGAAAGGGAAAGATGGCTGGGATCTCAAGCTCTACGCCACAGAAAACGGGAAGCAAGATGGCCCAAAGGGGTGTACCGGGACTTAGAGAATCCATGCCTTTCGCCTTGGAGTGCGCCAGGCACAAAATATTGATCTGTATGGCGCCAGGATTGTCCCCTTTGAATGGGGACGCTGGAAACATACGAGGCGCCAGCGTTTTTATGGGTGTGGCTGATGGAGCAGTTAAGGCGGCGAAAAAGGGGTATCTGTCGGATAACAGATCACTAATACGTCACCCCGACACCCCGGAAGCAGAACCTGTGGAGGGACCAGGAGGAAGTATAATCAGATGGACGAAATGGGGACACAACCTGGATAAATGCACCTTGTGCCTCGTCCAGGTGACTAACCTACTATGGCAAGGACCATCACGGAATCGTCCAGAACAGGTCCCCACGGATCACAAACCTCTATATCGCCCAGGCGATGATACCTACACCTTTGGGCCAAAAGAGGGCCCGAGGGGATGCAGAATAATTGTCTGCCAAGCATGTTATATGGAATACGGACCCTGTATAGTACTGGCAGCGTACCCTCCTATGACCCCACAGTTAGCATCCAAGTGCGGGTGCTCATGGCTGGGTTATGCTCTAGCCAAATGCCAAGACCATACGGAAGTGAAACTAGGGTCAGGAATATACCTGACAAAGGGCAGTGGATACCTGCAAGATGGGGATGCTCCAGTCCGCAAAGGGGCCGCGGGCCGAGGAGGTATAGCCTTCAAGGGCAGCACGGAAAACCTGGCCAGCCTGATGGAAACCTATCTTGAGAAAACCATAAACACCTGTTTCCCCAGGGCAATGCCTTCAAGGGGGGATAAGATGTTCCTGGTGAAAGGACCAGACACATTCTGGGTGAAGGATACGGAGGAGAGGTCAAGACTGTTCACCAAGGGACAGGAGGTCATGACCAATGATAGACTAAAAGTAAATGACCTTCTACTGGATGTAGCCAGCCTGGTGCGCATGATGTTGGCTAAAAGGGCTGTGCTACTAACCTCGGGACTGATCTCCTTGCCCTTCCCCAGCTCTGGACACAGACACGGTGGTGAATTCGATTGGTTGACCACTATAAGTGGAGAGCTCAGAGAAGGGTTCCGTGAAACCCTATCACTAGAACTACTGGTGAGGGACGGGCCTGGAATAACTAAAACGGGCACGAAAGGGAAGTCTATATCCCCAGGAGATACAGAGAGACCCGTGAATGGGAAAGAATACCAATGGGTGATACTCTCTGTCACGCTGAGTGTGGGGCATATGCCACATCCTATCAGAGGCCTCTCTGTGGAGATTGCCCCGGGGAAAGACACTCCTGTGATCGGAAGCATTAGGAAGGGGTCCATGATCAAACCAAAGAGGGTACACTACCCCGACGGCATGGGACCAGGCTCGAGGGCGCCCAGTATATGGGATCGCATCAGGCGAAGATCAGAAGCCTTGACCAAGTAGTACATGCTCGATGCGCACAGGCGATAACCGTCTCACCTTTTCTTCTCAGGCAGCGAAGGAAAGGCGAGAGGGAGGAATATGGCCTACCTGAAGAACCCCACAAACACCTATAACCTGGTAGCCCCGGAGTACGGGGAACAACCCATACCCATGCGCAGTGGGCCTAGTCCCGAAGACACACTGGGGCCCAGTACCCAGACATCAGAATATTGGGCACCACCCAACCCAAAATACCATGACCTGCCAGTCATAAGCAGACAACCAACGCATATGGGCAGGGACTATATATATGAGCACATGACCTGTCTAAACAAAGGGGCATATGCGGTGCCCCGCCCAAATGATGAATCCGCTCGAAGAGAGATCATGACCTGCTTGACAATGGATATAGACCGGGAATGGGAGCAGTCAGATTCTGACAATGAATCCGAGAACAGGGCCGCTCCCAACATAGAAGAGATATCGCCAAGCCTGGCGACTCAACCCAAGAAATCCGCCAAGGCTGTGGCAAGTAAATGGATACTAAGAGTGACTCTGGTAGTACTCGTCATCACACTAACCCTGGGATTTATAAGGGCAATTGATTATCCCAGGACTCGTACTGAATGGGAGTTTGAAGAACCAACGGTTAAGGACACTCCTGAGGAATACCAGTGACCCACTATAGGATGGTCACTCAGGTCCCGTGTGAACCAAGAAACGCATCAGAGAGATGGGAGGCCTGGTCGGACTATATATCTACCTCTTTTAGTGACACGGGTCAGGCCAAGGAACAATTCCCTGACTGCTCACTGCCTGATCCGGAACCACAATGCTGGTTACTAAACCCAGAGGAGGGATGTAATCCATACATGACATGGAAAGATTTGGCCGCTCAGAGGGACGAGATATGCCTCGGTGCGGCAGGAGCGGAGGTGACAGCAGTATACCCTTCTAGCCCCAGAGGCGAAATCTCAACTAAATTGAAACTAGCCAAGGGAGAGGCACGGATATACCCCTGCATCAGGGTCAGAGCACACTCCAGGTATCAGGGTGACCCGGAGTGGGGGCCTTGGGAGGAATTATCTAACTGTTCTACTACAAGACTGAATGGGACCCGAGCAGTAGAAGTGACCCTGGGCAGGAAACCCAGTGATGACACAGGAGAATCAACCTTGACCAAGGTGACCCTGTATACAAAATGGCCCCCGGCATGGGAACGAGAGGTTGAGGCCTTTTTTGGGTTCTTGACCCCCAGACAAGACACTCAGCCGGAGGCTCAGGTCCAGGAACGGCCTGAACAGGATATACCTCTCACAGCTACTGACCAAGCAGGAGGATGTCCTTTTCAGACTACCGCTACATGGTTCAAATGGACTGTGGCGGTAACCAACCCAGGACGGGTAAAAATCAAACCATACCCACCTACACTTCCATGGGTGCGCGGTCTCCCCCTGGCGGGGGGGAGGACCTTATGGTACACAGACGTCCCAACCTTGACCCCGAGCCAGGTGGAGAAACTTGAGGGAAAGTGGGGCACGCAAATACTAGACTCTCTCCTCGATTGCCTATCTGATAACCTGGCAAAAACTGACGAGGTATGGAGGGGTCTTACCACCATTGAAGTGGGAAAAAGAATGATGAGAGAAGCGGGTGAATTAGTCCCTATATGCCGAGAAGCACGGAATATGGGGGTCCCACGCCCATACTCGAATGGAACTCTGGGCCAGGAAGCCACCTGTCGTGTGAATTTCAGGAATTATTTGAGGAGGTATAGAGTATACCCAGAACCCTCAAAATTCAACAGATACCACAGCAGGTGGGCAAAACGGCCCCTCAATGAATGGAAGGCCTATGCAGGAATAGGCCTCACGGATGAGGAGGTCAACCTGGTGGCGGCATGCTGGCAGAAGGAGCCAGATACGGAAGAGACCAAGTTGACCCTGTTCATCCACCAACAGTTAGCTGCTCAGGTTTTGGGGTTCCAACTAAATGTGGGTAGGCATATAGACCCAAATTCCAGCACCCCATACCCCGGAGCATTGGTAGTGGCGGTGGGGAGCAATAACAAAGATCCCCCAAAAGAAAGCAAACCTAATCCAAACCTCAATCCCGATGGATCAGAAAAAGAGGATATATTGGAGTGGGTACACGATTGGAAAGAAAAGGATCCACAGCTACCATTCACTATGGTAAACATTAAAGAGAGACAATTAGGCGAAATCCTACTACCCCCACCTCTTATTCTCACTAGAAAGACCTCTAGTGGCTACATAATGAGGTGGGGTCTGGAACCAAGCTTCAGAGCGACGGGGGCCCAGCTCGGGGCCTACCCCGGAACTACTTATGGTAAATGGGGGAAACAGTATTGTACGCAGAATGATCAGAGTCTGTGTACAGAGAAGGATACTTATCCGCACCTACATGTGGAGGAAGCTACCTCAGCTATGGTAGACCTAGCTTCTACTAGGACCCTGACTAGGGGGAGATCCCGGGATGGGATTAACAGTACGTGGATCCATTGGGGCACTCTCCCTCTGGCTAAGGCTCAGGAGATAGGATGCGACCCTCGAAGAATGGTAGAAAGGTACTACATTGTGCGTAACCCTCCGCCGCAAGAACATGCATGGAGTAATATGCACTGGTTTGACTCTCCAACCTCACGGGACACCAGTGACCTAATGAGATGGAGGGCAGTTTCGGGGGAGGGTGGAACACTGTATTATGACTCAAAATTCCCCCGGCAGGTGAGCATCCCCTTGATAGTGGCTAACTGCTACCGCTCTTCTCCCACTGCGCGATGGGGAGCTAGACAGAATGAAGCCACATGGCAGGCAAAAACTTCAAAATGCGGACCCCTAGCAACGCTGTTTGAACACACCCTGGATAGAGGATTCCCCTACTATTGGCCACCGGAGGCATACCTGTTGAACCGATGGAATTTCATCAATACCCAGTACTGCAATAACAGACGGGGAAACAATCAACATCTGTTTAACACCTGTACGGGATGCAACAAGGCCCTGTTTGACTTTGTATCCCCATGGAAACCCATATCTGATTATTTGGAAACGGGAGGAAAGCTGAGTCCAGAGTTTGGCTGGACAACAAGAGGATTCTACCTGGATGGTGTTTTTCCCATTTCGCATGCTAACAACATGACAAACGGGTCCTGTTCACAGGATCGAGCACCGCATGTGGACGAATGGAGCAGGAGGAGGGACATAACTCAATTTGCGATAGTACTCGGTACCATTATCGGGCGTGCAGCTGAAGATATAGGAGGGGCCGTGGCGGATGGAGTGGGTGATGTTTGGAATTTTGCCACTTCCATGGTACAAACAGCCAGGGCGGTGATGATGGGGATTGTGAGGTGGGCCCTCCCCTGCATTGTGATAATAGGGGTCATTATTACAATAAATCTACTACGTCGTATGGGCCTCCTCTCCCGGTCAGGGAGGGCCGTAAATTATGCAAAAAAGAGAATGTGGCCTTCAACTATGACGGAGCCTCTTCTGAAATGAAGATAAAAAGGACCAGTGCTGTCTCTCTCGCACACTAGTCAGAGACGCTGGGACGCATAGACACCACAACAACTAACGGAGAATGGCGGTTAAGGAATATACCATCTCAGACGAACTTATGTTACATGGTGATAGCGTATTGAGTATTTTGGATCGTGACCCCCTTGTTTCTAGGAGAGCGACCCTTGTGTCATCATCACCAAGTCTGGTTTCACCAAAAATGCCTGACCAGGGCCAGACAGCAACTGCGATTACAACACCGGAGGATAAACTGTCTCTGGGCCTAGGAGTAACCTGGATGAAGAAAATAACGCTCCAGAGAGGAAAATGGGACGCTATAGATGACGGCCAACGATCTCAGTTATATGCAGGAAATGGCAGAATGATGACAAATGAAGAGCTTAAGTCCCCAGCCAGTTGGCCTGACATAGTGGGAATAAAACCCGGGAGAAGACCTTATTCTGACCCTTTCACCAGGATGCCGTACGAGGACTTCTTCTGCTTGGACGCTGCGTCAGAAGAGAGATCCAGTGTCGCCCATGTTCTGGTGGGAGGTAACTGGGCCGGTATCCTCCCGGCCTGGGTGAAGATCTACATGGTTACCCGAGAGGGTGACACAAATCTCGGCAAGACATGGGCGACCGTCAAGAGCTGGGGAAACAGCTGCGAATATTATAGGGTGGATTTGGTCTTTTACCCTAAGATGAGCACGTGTAACATCAATGTTCTATCTGGAATCCGTTATGCGCGGAGGGATCCGAAGATTTATCCTGTCCTGCCCTCCACCGAGCACAGTAGTGTGGTCGGTCAAGAAGTCAGGGGAGGTGAAAAAGGTCAAAGCCTGCCAGACCCAAGATCCATGGCCTCTCGACCCGGGGGGTCAAGACAAGAAGTCCCCAGTACAAGTACCTCGCCACCATCTACCAGAGGCTGGGCGGACTACGAGAGGCCGAAGAAAGCACGAAAGTCATCAAAATATCCAACAACACCTTACCAATGACATAAAAATGTTGGTAGAAATATAATAAAAAAAAAGCAAGAGCCCTGTTCTCTAAGAAAGAACAGTGATTACTATTTTTAAAAGCAAAAGCCCTGTTCTCTAAAAAAGAACAGTGATTTCTATTTTGAATTTTTTTTGTTGTTTATGTAACAATATAGCCCTATTTACCTATTTTTCACATGTAATCATATGCTTCATTTTTTCAATTATTCAATTGACGATGGACAAAGACCTCACAGGATGGCAGAGTGGGTGTAAAGTGTCACAAAACAAGTGACACCTTTTGAAATAGACATCCTGATTCGTTCCAATACAGCCCTATATATCTATTTTTCACATGTAATCATATGCTTCATTTTTCCATTATTCAATTGACGATGGACAATGACCTCACAGGATGGCAGAGTGGGTGTGAAGTGTCACAAAACAAGCGACACTTTTGGACAATGACATCCTGAGTCGTTCCTGTGTGACCAGTATAAATCTTTAAACTGAACTCTGGAAAAATAGCTCTATGATGGCTCTACTTATAAAAAAATGGAACTGAACCTTTAATATCTCCATAAAGAGAGGTCTGTTCTCCACAGTTCTTCACAGGCAAAAGGGAGGAAACCTGCGGAATGTGGGCCCCAGCAACAGTGAGATAGAGAGCTGTAAGATGTTAACCCTTTCAGACAGGAAGGGGATTAAGGGTTGAGGGTTGAAAGACGGAGTCCGGAAACTTTTGAGGAGATCTTAAAAAATAAACTATATAACAATTAAATGTTTGATGTGTACAGTAAAAGTTTTCAAAATGGCATGCTTATAATTGACTGTCAGTAGAGAATAATACTAAAAGAATAATGTGTAAAAACTGTTTGTCTGGAGGGATTCTTTAAGAGATACTATGGAGAGGCCTCGTGCATGGTACGATGTCACGTGGTCACCACAGACAAAGCCGTTGTCTGTTTTGAAGGAAAAAGGGACTTTCTGTTACTTAAAAATCACTAGGTAACTAGCAGTAACGATAGTACAAAGAAGGAGGAGTCCATAACGAATTATGTATTGTATGTTGGTTTGCTAAACAGAAATGACGACCATTTGACATCACTGTGTTTAGACCAATCAGAAATACGGTACAATGTCAAATAAAAGAGACGGTTGCCGATTCAAGAGGCAGACTTTTTTGAGAGATTTTGAGGAGATGACTGAAACCTGATATATTGTAAGCTGAAAACTTGTGTACTTATATAAATGAAACTGAACCTTTAAATGTAATTTTCTACTGTTAAAAAATAAAAACAATCTTCTTTTGGAAACAACGTTTTGCTTCTATTTTTCCCAAAAAGACGGGTAAGCATGGAGATGTATTTTTGCATTGTAACTTTACCAGTAATAATAATAATAATAATAATAATGATAATGTGCCTGAATGTGCCTGTAATGTGCCTAATTTATGATGTAAAAAAGAACTTTATGAGTGTGGTTTTCCCCAGACGGAGGAGGAGGAGAAAGTATATCATTGTGATTAAGGAGAAAGGTGGGTTCGGCAAGCCTGGTTTTATCAAGTAATGCCATACAGTAAACTCAACGGCGAACCGAGTAAATTAAAGCAAAATTAAGAAAAGTAAATATACCCCCTTCTTTTTATGATGTAAAAAACCTCCTGAGTAAGGCTTTAGCCAGACGGAGTATTAATGATGTAAAGATTCTAGAAGTGGGGCTTTATCCATACGGAGTCCTAAGAGAGAAATATATATCAAGTAAAGCCATATAGTGATAATACGTGTAACGGATTAGGGAAATGGACCTCCTCTGAATATAGAGAGTCCTTCCCAGTGCAAATAAAATAAAATATACCCCGCAACTCCATTCAATCAACTGTATTACTGGAGGGGACGGGGGGTGCCTGTGTGTGAGCCGAGGTCTGCTGAGTTTAAGCCCTGAACGTTATAGACAAATTGAGTCCTAGATGTCCCACACTTCGCGGGACGCTGCTTGAAGCTGGGATTCGGACTAATGAGTTATGGGATAATCAATCTGACCTCGGTTTACGACCGGTGCTTAACAATTTAACTTTTATTTATCCCTGTTTCTCCAACTACTCATGCTTTTCTAAACAATAGTCTAATGTGATTCTATGTTTTGTTTTACATCTTACTTTTAACTCTGAATTGATCCATATCCTTCTATTTTAGTTCTAAACTAAAATGGTTTAGTCTTCAGATTATTGGTTCTATTGGGCAGAATATTTCCTGATCATTCTGTCTTTATTATTTGTATTTAGATTAGTTATAACACTATTTTACCTCTGTTTTCAGCAGACAGAGTCTCTCCTGAGTTTTACTGTTGATCCAACTTGTAGTCACTTACTTAAAATAGTTTCCTTTTAGAATGAGTCAACCAGGTGTCCCTGAACGCGGCCCCCATAAAGCTTGAAATAGATTATCTACTCAAACCTAACAGTGGGTATTTCAGAGTGGCCTGTTTGGTCTTCTAGCTAAAGTAAACAGAAACTCTTCCCTGCTATCTCCCTCCGGCCTTCAGGCTGCCATTTTCTGACCTAAAGTTAGTTAGTGGGCCTACTCAATCACTCTCCGTTGGGTGAGGGAAGATTTTCCTCCTAGTGGTATTTGTTCTGTTTTATCTGTGGCCTTGCTATAGAAGCTATGTGAACGGGGGATGGTTGCACTGTTAGCTTTTGGCTTTCCTGTCCTGCTCCTTTTGGCAAAGGAGACAGCTAGATGAGTTTGGTCCATATTCCTTACAACTTACCACTTACAACAGCATGATCCCCTGCACATGTACATTTCCTTGAGATTTTACATGTTTTATTTTGATAATTCACAACACTACCTCAAAAGTGTTTCATTCTTTACTTCTTTTTTAAATCTTATTACCGATCGGGTTTCAAAGTTTGCAAACTCGACAGAACACAACAGTAACAAACGATGAACCGACAATGGAGGGTAGGGAACACACCAGATATAGTGGGAACAATTAACACTAGAGAGACAGCAGGGCAATTAGGAAAACGAGACGCACATGGGGTGAGACAACCAGGAAGGAAACACACAAGAAAAGACTGAACACCCTGGGGTAAAATACTGAATAACACCACAAAACACACTGGGGACAAAACACTAAAGACAATAATCACAAGCTATACCAGAGAAGAGAAAGCAAGAGGTACACAGGAGTAGACAGCAGGATGGTGAGAACACTCAGAAAGACAGACCGTTTGAGCAGACATAAATGTACAAGGTGCAATGTTGAGAATTGTCCATGGAAAAGTATGAGCAAAGGTGGGGGCTGTTTTTTTTTTAATTTTACCTTTATTTTACCAGGTAGTCACTTGAGATCAAAGATCTCTTTTTCGAGCAAGACCTGGACAGGTGGACCCTTACAGTAATAGTGCAGTGCAATAGTGTAGTGCAATAAAACAGTCAAATAGAATAGACAGAGTAAAATAATGCAATAGTGCAGTTCTGAGAATAGACCTACACCAAAATTGAATAGACACAAACCACATATTGGTGCTTAAGGACTTTAAACCATATTGTTTGTTGCTTGAGGACTTTAAACCATGTATGTACTTATATGTGTGTGAGTGTAAGTGCAGATGTGCACACCATGTCTATGTCAATTTCTCTTAGACACCATAAAACAAGATACATATCAATGTTGTGTTTGGGAGAGAGAGTGACAGAGAGAGAGAGATAAAACAACAAAACTATAGATTTCTTCATAGTCCACTTACGTGGGCTATAGTGGCCCCACTTAGCTGTTCGATGATCATGAATGCATTAACAACCCTCTGTGCATTATAGAGCATCCTATCTTCCACACAGAACCACAAAACTAATGAGCAGTCAGCTTATTGCTGATGACCCTACAGTAGGTCTCTTTGCATTGATGTAGGCAACAGTGGCTAAGGAGGTAGAGCGGTCGCCTGGTAATTGGAAGGTTTCCGGTTTAATTCACGGCAGCATGTTGAAGTGTCCTTGAGCAAGACACTTAACCCCTAACTGCTCTTGATGAGTTGGCACCTTGCATGGTCGTCTCTGCTGTCTGTGTGTGAATGGGTGAATGTGAGACACAAGAACCACAGTGGTTCATCATCAAATGGATAAAAGCATTATATGAATGCAGTCAATTCACCATTTACCATAGTACCATGTCTGAAAAGTTATCAAACTAGGCATTGCAGATCAAATATGAATCAAGATCCAGCAATTGTATGTCCTTTCCAGCATAATATGCATTTATTGAATCAGGTGCATTCCACATGGGGAAATGGGAAGTAGGGAGACATGTATACATATATATGTACGCGTGTAAATCTTTGTTGTTTTCCGCTATATAAATGTTCAAAATCTCAGATTGTAGTACACTAGGTACCATGTCTGAAAAGTGCAGGGGGAAAAAAGATTCCCCAATTTTCTGGGGACCCAGTGGAACCTCCTAAAGGGCGGCTTGCTGAGAACCACTGCTCTACCCTACTTGTTTTGTGGTGCAAGGGTCAATGTTGGCAAGACAAAAGAGCAGGTGGTGGACCTCTGGCGAAACAGGGAGCCACTGATCCCAACATCCAGGGTGAGGATGTGGACGTGGTGCAGACCTACCCGGGGGTCTACATCAACAATAAACTGGACTAGTCTGACAACATTGACGCCCTTTACATTTACATTTAGTCACATTTTACATTTAGCTGGCACTTTTATCCAAAGTGACTTACAAGTTCTGTACTCTTTCAGCTGAGTAACAATGTTCAACCAGTGCTGAAACTTGGGTGGTGCAGTGTTGAGTGCATAGTTGTAAAGACATATTATTAGTATAGTAGGAAGAGTGCATGATAGAGGACAGTAAGAAGGTTATTTTTTTTATTTATTTTTTTATCCATTTCAGATATTTATTGAAGAAGTGTGTTGGTCGATGGCGAAAGATTGGTCAGGTTTCGGCTGTCCTAACTGTGGTGGGAAGTCCGTTCCACCATTGTGGAGCGAGGTCCGAGAATAGGCGGCTTCTCTTTGATGACCTTACCGGAGCTCGGATAGGAGTGGGTCAGAGGATGTAGAGCGGAGGGGTTTTGAGGGTGTGTAGTTAGAGACCATTGACCGGAGGGAGCCAGTGCAGGTCCCTAAGAAGCGGGGTAACAAGGAAGGACAAAGCAAGATGAAGCTCATTCAACACATGGCCATTCTACTCTTTGCCTTTGTGTGCTGGGAGGGTAACATCAAAACAAGGGAGGCCAACAGGCTCAACTAACTGATCAAGAAGGCCAACACAGTGTAGAGACTGGACACTGTGGAGGCTGTGGTGGAGGAACAGGTCCAAACTAATCTCCATCATGAACAATGCATTTCCTGGTGAAGCCAAGGTGCTCCTTCAGCCATAGACAAATTACCTCAAGGTGTGCCAAGGAACGCTTCAGGCACCCATTTGTACCATATGCAATGTCTCTACAATAATACATGTGGCAATGGCCCTGACCTTAGCCAGCTGGGGTGCCAGTCTGTAGCCTGGACTTCATCAGTCACACATGCACACGCACGCACGCACGCACGCACGCACGCACGCATGCACGCACGCACGCACGCACGCACGCACGCACACACACACACACCCACACACACACACACACACACACACACACACACACACACACACACACACACACACACACACACACACACACACACACACACACACACACACACACACACACACACACACACACACACACACACACACACACACACACACACTTTTATTATTAATTCTGGAATGGATAATAAAAAACAAATTGATTCTGAATGTAGGAAAGACTATGATTGAAAATGTTATTAACAGATTGCAGAATGGGTACAATACAGTACGGCTCAATACACACAATTGTTAAGGAGATGCAGACCAGAGAAAGGCTTTCGTCTTGTTAACATTCATAATGAATTGTAAGTAAGGGTGCAATTAGCACCGTGCAATCCATTCTTTGTGGATCCCGCCCTAAATGTATAATTTTTGGCTCAAACCATGTATTGAGGCTTCAGAACCAATTAAAATTATCCATCAAAGGCAACTATATAGAACAGGTTACTGAGGCTAAACTTCTAGGAGTCTTACTTGATGAACAGCTAACGTGGCAGAATCACATTGACAAGGTGACTAGTAAAATGGGGAAAGGAATATCCATGATAAGAAGATACTCCTCTTTATTAACGCCACTTACCCTCTTACAGGTTATTCAAACCTTGGTGTTATCACACCTTGACTACTGCCCTGCAGCAATCTGGTCAAGTGCAGCAAAAAAATATCTTAAAAAACTTCAGATTGTGCAGAATAGAGCAGCTCGTCTTGCACTCTGTGTTCTATGAGAACAGGTGTAGACCAAATGCATAGGGATCTTGCGTGGTTGAAAGTAGAGGACAGATCGACACGCAGCCTACTAACACTATTCAGAAATATAACTGTCTAAACAACCAAGCTGACTGTACTCAAAAATAGCCTTTTCCCAAGACAGACATGAGCCTTCGACACTGTCAATCACTCCATTCTGATTGACAAGCTAAAAGCAATTGGTTTTGATAGTCTATCAGTGAGCTGGATGCAATCCTACCTGGAGGGGAGAGAACAGATGGTGCAGGTAAATGGTACTCTACCCCCCCCCCCCCCTCTCACAGTGAGCTGTGGTGTTCCACAAGGAAGAATACTAGGACCGCTACTGTTCCTAATCTATGCAAATGACATGTCGTCAGCTTGTGACTGCAACTTGTTCTTATTCGCGGACGACTCAGCCCTGCTGGTCTCTGACAAGAACAAGTTACAGGTTGAAAAAACCCTCAGCTCAGAACTCGGCAGAATCTGCACCTGGCTCGCTGATAACAAACTATCATTACACCTGGGTAAAACAGAGTCCATTCTCTTCGGATCAAATAACAAACTCAGCAAGACCGACGGCTTCTCAGTTACAGTGGGTGACAATATTGTCACAAGGAAAGATGAAATTACATACCTGGGTTCCATCCTAGAGGCAAATCTTTCCTGTGACAAAATGGGCATCCAATGTAATCAAAAAAGTCAACCAACGAACTAGATTCTTGTACCGGATCTCCTCTCTGGTAAACAAGAATACCCTGAAGACTCTGGCAGGAGCACTCATTCAAGGGTACTACGATATGCTTGACCCTCATGGTACCAAAGCACCTCAAAGGCGCTAAAAACAAGATTACAAACATCACAAAACAAACTGGTCAGACTACTACTTGACCTTACTCCTAGAACCCACCTCACCCCTGCCCACTTTGACTACCTAGGATGGCTTAGAGTAGACGACAGAGTACAGCAACTTGCAATGGGCCTGGTCTACAAGATACACTACACCATACAGGTACCCATCATCCATGTACATGTCGAAATACTTCCCAAAGGTCAGTGAATACCACGACCACAACACCAGAGGGAGTTCCACAAATCATGTGCAACCCAGATTCGGCACAAACAAGGGACTAAACACATTTTGCAATTATGCCACAACAATGTGGAACGCCCTACCAACAGCCGTAAAAAGATGGGAATCCCTACCCACATTCAAAACCACTCTTAAAGAGCACCTACAGGGGCTGCAATTCGAAACTGGCCACCGTATATTGTCCAACCCCCCCCCCCCCCCCCTTCTAATGTACAGTCTCCTCCCCATCATGTATATATCCTCTGTTAGGATCTATGGGTAACAGTACTGTATATTTGCATATCGTATATATCACAAATGTAACAGTACTATATACCTGTATGTCATGTATGTCCCTATGCCATAAATGTCATGATGTCATGTATGTTGTGTATGTCATAAATGTCACTATGAATTGAAAATGGGGGACCCTGATGTAAACAAGACAAACGTCTTTCTCTGGTCTGCATCCCCTTAACAATTGTGTGTATTGAGCCGTACTGTATTGTACCTATTCTGCAATCTGTTAAATAAAGTTTTCATTCATTCATTCATTCATTCATTCATTCATTCATTCATTCATTCATTCATTCATTCATTCATTCATTCATTCATTCATTCATTCATTCATTCATTAGTTCATTCATTCATTCATTCATTCATTCATTCATTCAGGTGATATCATCAGAGAACATAATGTAGGTTTCCATAGCTATGCGGATTATACACAACTGTACATATCTGCTGAACCAAATTATACAGCGATTAACTCCATTACAGACTGCTTACTGGCAATAAATAAATGGATGAGTAAGAACTTCCTGAAACTAAACGAGAACAAAACTGAAATTCTAATTATCGGCCCCAAAACAAAAAAAGAAACGTTAATAAAGAACCTGGGAGGACTAACCCCTTGGATAAAATCTGAGGTCACTAGTCTCTGGGTTATCATAGATTCAGAACTGAACTTCAATTCTCATATTAGCAAAGTGATGAAAACATCGTTCTTCCATCTCAGAAATATAGCAAAAGTACGACCATTCATTAATCAAAACAATGCTGAGAAGCTAATTTATGCATTCATATCTAGCCGGTTAGATTACTGTAATGCACTTTTCACAAGTCTCCCTAAGAAAACCACAGAGAGGCTTCAGCTAATCCAAAACTCTGCAGCCTGACTGCTAACTAGAACCAAAAGGAGAGAGCACATTAGTCCAGTCTTAGCTGCTTTACACTGGCTTCCTGTAACATTTAGAATTTACTTTAAGGTCCTTCTCCTTACATACAAAGCTCTAAATGGACAGGGACCTAGCTACATCGCCAACACTCTAATAAATTACAGGCCAGCAAGAAGTTAAGAACACTGCGATCATCAGCTGCTGGACTACTAGAGGCTCCCAGAAACAGTCAAAAGAGAATCGGTAATACAGCCTTTATCAACTATGCCCCAAAACTGTGGAACAAACTACCCCAAAACATCAGGGAAGTCAACTCGCTAGTGTAACCCAGGGTTCAGATTCATAACTATTTAGTCATAGGGACATAAATAGTTAATGCTATTGTAAGAACAATATGTAAGTGTGGCGGGTGGCATTAATGATAAAGGAGGAGGGGCCTCATTAAAACACCGGTTATTGTTATAACTCTGTCTCTGGTCTACTATTCTTTTAATTGTGCATATTACTCCTCTCCTCATTCGAACCTAGAACTGTGCCCGTGGTGAACAGCTGTTACTGTTAGTGACACAGGTGCTACACTTGACATCTTCAAAAGACAGCTTAAAAGCTATCTCTTTGCTCAGGCATTTCAATGAAACATCAGGGATATCCTGACAAATTGTACCTTACCTGCACTATTCTTACCCTACCTACTTTCATACACATCCAATCAAATTCATATGTCGGTTCTATGATGTTAGAGCGATGCTCTGTTGTTGTGAGCGACGCACTGCTCTGTTGTTCTATAAGGTAATTTAGAACTGTACTTTGTAAAGAAACTCAAATTGTTAAGAGCGATGGACTGCTCTGTTGTATGTTAGAGCGACGGACTGCTATGTATATGTTAGAGCGACAGACTGCTCTGTTGTATGTTAATAGTGACGGACTGCTCTGTTGTATGTTAGAGCGACAGACTGCTCTGTTGTATGTTAGAGCGACAGACTGCTCTGTTGTATGTTAATAGTGACGGACTGCTCTGTTGTATGTTAGAGCAACGGACTGCTCTGTTGTATGTTAGAGCGACAGACTGCTCTGTTGTATGTTAATAGTGACGGACTGCTCTGTTGTATGTTAGAGCGACGGACTGCTCTGTTGTATGTTAGAGCGACGGACTGCTCTGTTGTATGTTAGAGCAATGCTCTGTTGTATGTTAGAACTTTGTAAAGAAACTCAAAGTGTTAAAAGCGATGCACTGCTCTGTTGTATGTTAGAGCGATGCTCTGTTGTATGTTAGAACTTTGTAAAGAAACACAAAGTACTAAGAGCGATACACTGCTCTGTTAAATATATCTTTTTTTTATTGAACAGTCTTATCACACTTTTTTACTGTCCGTTCTATTTTATTATTTTTAGCCTATTTTAAACTGAATCAAACCGCACTTTTTTACTCTATCTAATCTATTCTATTTTATTATTTGTATGACTGAAGAAGTGTGATTTGCCTTACCTTGCTCTTTGTATTTAAATTTTAAATTTTTTATGCTAGGTTATGCCTGTATTTTTTACTGTTGTGAAGCACTTTGAACTGCAACCTCTGTATGAAAAGTGCTATACAAATAAAGTTATTATTATTATTATTATTATTATTATTATTATTATTATTATTATTATTATTATTATTATTATTATTATTATTATTATTATTATTATTATTATTATTATTAATTATTATTATTAATTATTTATTATTATTATTATTATTATTATTATTATTATTATTATTATTATTATTATTATTATTATTATTATTATTATTATTATTATTATTATTATTATTATTATTATTATTATTATTATTATTATTATTATTATTATTATTATTATTATTATTATTATTATTATTATTATTATTATTATTATTATTATTATTATTATTATTAATTCAGCACAGGACAAGACAAGTTACCATGGGCCATGTTTCAATTCCTCTACAGAGATCAAATGCAATGAAAATAACTGCTATGTATAGGGCCATCTCACAGTGGAATAGGTTGCCATATGCAATTACTCAAGCAACAAGCAAAGAAAGCTTTAAAAAGCAAGTAAAGAGGTTACTTTTGGGTACAGGCACAATGCTTGACATATAACATTTCATTATTTTACATTACAGTATAAATAAATAATATGTATAGTGTTTCGTATGTTTGTTATTGTTGGTTTTATTTTTAATTATGTTTGTTTGTATTTATTGTTTTCTGTGGACCGGAAGAGTAGCTGTTGACATTTGTAACAGAACAGGTACTGCATTCAAGGGGGCGCTGTCGATTTTCCAGAGACACCAACCTTCAACATCTCAATCTGCTTCCGGGGCACATCATCCCGTGTTGGAGATGAATGTATGAAGGTATTGTTTTTTTGCACATTATTATTGCAACATTCAAGGAGCCCTTGAAGAGATACCCTACACGTATGTCGTCTTCTGTTATCAATAAGCGTCGTTGAACGTCTTGCTGATACAGTATCAGCTTGTAGAGCTGTTTGTGCTGAAGGAAGTTTTCTGAGCAGCGCGAGCTAAAGATGTCTGCCGAAGAAGCGGACAAAACAGCCACCACAGATGCAAGTGGTGGCGACGAGGAGGAGGAATGGCTTTACGGAGGTAACAACATTATTGGGTAGCAAATGGAGATCTCGAAGAAGTACGCAATTGACACTGTTAATGGCTAACTAACCTCAACAACACGAAGACTAGCACGTTAGCTTTAGCCACAGCAGCAGAGGCGCGCTCTTTCCGCGCGACGGTGCTTTAGCAAGGCACTAATACTGTAGGTGCATTTAAAACCATTTCCATGATTTATGTTGTTGATTTGGATGCTGGCTTACAATTCAGGAAATACACCTTTTCTAATGTAACGTTACCTAGATATGTCCATTGAGACGTGTTTAGCTTAGCCCCTAATCGAGACAACTGAGGCCAATCCTTGCATGGACCGTTTATTTATTTATGTTCCTGATTAATTGAAAATGGGGGACCCTGATGTAAACAAGACGAAAGTCTTTCTCTGGTCTGCATCCTCTTAACAATTGTGTATTGAGCTGTACTGTATTGTACACATTCTGCAATCTGTTAATAACGTTTTCAATCAATCAATCAAGTAGTTATCTTCCCGTATGGCTGCCTGTGACCATTGGTAACCACTTTCAATAGAAAATGCATTCTTTTTGCAGTGGTAGAGCAGGTAAAACACTGGAAAAACATGTTTTAATGGTGGCCGTTATGGGCCATGCAATACATTCATAGTACAAGTATTGGGATTGGGTTTAGTCATCGAGCGGGTTATCGTCATTAGGGAACAGGTATCTTGTGTTTTATTATAAATTCAAGATCAAGTAAAGTATATAAGTAAAAACCAAATTATAACTTTTTGTTTTATTTATCATATATGAACACATAGCAACCATAGTCAATTCCACTAACATGTAGAAAACATTAGTTGATATAAATGGACAGCATTTATATAATGCTTTTATCCAAAGCGTTTAACAATTTGTTCCTCACATTTTACCCATTCACTCACACACTGACGGCAGAGGCAACCGTGGGGTTAAGTGTTGCTCAAGGACACTTCGACACGCTGCCCAGGAGGAGCGGGAACCTCCAGGATTACCAGACAACTGCTCTAACTCCCGAGCCACTATTTTACAGGCAGCCATGTTGGAAGACAACTACACAAGCATTACATGCAAGGGCTCTATTGACAAATCTTGATGGACGCTTGATGTACACAGTTGTTTCTATGCAGCCATCTCTTCTGCATGGAGGGAATGCTAACCCAATCTCATCCTAGATCTTTCCTCCTCCCTTGCAGCAACTGTACTCAAAGTTCCTTGAGTTGACGTTGTACAATATCAACCTGAATCTACTTTTAATCTCCTTAGTTAGCTAACTGTTACCTTCAGGGGGCACATACCCTTATTTTGCCTCTTCACAATAAAAAAAAATAACGTTAATCGCACAGTTATCACATATTAGAACTCTGACAGTTCTCTATTGCAGTTATAATGCATTAATTGATCATCAGCTATTTACAGATTCGAACAGATAATTACTTGTTATTCATCAGTATGAAATTCAAATAATACATATCATTTGGTATATCTGAGAAGTGTGCGCTTCCCAACAGTTTGCTGATTAAGGACATGGTAAAGTACTGAAAGTGTAAAACATTTTGATTTTTTTTTGATTTTTTTTTTGATGGGCTGGGATTGTACAACCTTAAAGTGCCTTCTGAGCCAATTAGCATGTGAAAGACTGAGGCTGAGATGCAGTTAGCATTCCTTCCACACAGAATAGATGGCTGCGCAGAGACAACTGCGTAAGCATCCACCAAAATGTACCAATAGACAGTTGTCTCTATTAGGGGCTATGGGGTTAGCTCAGCATGCATTTAGCTCGCTATCTTCAAACTCTAATGACTGTTGCTGCTAACGTCCTCAACTGCAATTCAGTCAGGTACTTTGTCTTTCAGATGAGTCCGAGAGTAAGGACGAGGACGAGGAAGCTAAGTTGAATGCAGCAATCAGGTAAGTTACCTACACTACTATATAAACCAATAGTAAATTGCTTGTTTTTTTGAGTAAGTAAGTTTGGTAAGTGTTTTGAATGGAACCCTCCTTCTCCATAGTACACCTGCCGACGCCCCCCTTCCAGCAACACAGGAAGCTCCTGCCACTGGGAATGGAGTGGCCTCTGAGGTAGGCAGTTTACACACTCACACCCAAGGAAACTATAAAAGAAGGAAGGGTCATCACGTCAGAATACCAGTGTTCTATGGTCTGATTGATGCCAGACCTTAGTGCCAGTTATATTGCCATAAAATACAATGTAGGTTGTTTCTTTACCTTTCTGTGAACGTCTAGAAAAAGACAGCGTCTCAATCTGATGAAAAATAGTGGAGCTATTTACATTATAAAAAATTAACTGTACTTACAGTAGATTTAATTCACAGTCTTTGCTGCCCTGTACTGGGTGCCTGGTGGTACTAAATCCAGATTTAACTATATTCTATATTCATATTTGAAATTGCATTTGAAATTGCAAAATTCAGTACTGTATCTACAAAAAAACGTTATTATATATATATATTTATATATAATAAAAAAAAGAAGATATATATATTAGGGCTGGGCGATATGGAAAAAAATCATATATATATAACGATATGATAATGTTATCATATTTCTCGATATCGATAATTATTGAATTGTTATAAGTAGGCCTATATAATTTTTTTTATAAAACAACAGATGTATGTTTATTTAGCAGCAATTCTTTGTCATTGCCGCCATCTTTAGTGTTACATCCCCGCACACTCCAGTTCTCAGGCTGCAGCTGGTTTAAAAGCGAAAGTAAACCGGCTTCTCTGCTGGCTGTGGCTCCAGGGGAGTTGAACAGTTCTGGCTCTGCTAGTTTATTTTCGATCTTTTGGCGCTTTTTTGGTGGACAAACCACCGCACATGTGCACCGTGACTCGTGACTGGAGTCTAGTTCTGCTAGCACACATAGCCTACTGTGTACAGACGGTTTCAAACTGTATTTTAAATTAGAAAGCAAACAAAATAAATGGACAAGAGAAAAATAAATCTCAATTTGGTCAGTATTGTCATTTGGACAAGCAAAGCCAAGAAAGACAAGTCTGTCCACTGTCTCTGGTTTTAAAACTGCCCTGTTGCAGGTCACAAAAAAAAAAAAAAAAAAAAAAACGATTTTTCGATTTTTTTAAAAATTTTGATATTCGATATAGATTATTAAAAAATATCGCGATATTTATCGTTATCGTTATATCGCCCAGCCCTAATATATATATATATATTCTCATTTGGTTCATTACAATTTACTCAAGCCTTGTAACGGACACAATATTTCTGACACTGGGAATACATTCCCTGAGGTCCATAGATGTCCCTAGATACAAGGACATGCAAATGGACCTTGTAGAAGTGGAGCAATCTTCCATTTACTTGGGTATGTACTTTTAGGTGAATTTTCTGTAAATATGGCTAGGGCTTAAGAGGTTAAATTACATCATAAAGGAGGAGATAGCTGATCCCATTCAACTCAATGTCAGCCGTAGCCAATTCAACAATACTTTGTCTAATTGTACTATGTTTGTGTGTTTTGTTTAGTCTGTATTGTACTGTATTTATGTTGAGCCGTTTTGTGTTTGTATTACAAACTATTAACACTTTAACTGCCACACACGAGATATCTCGGGTTTCCGATAGTTATGTTGAAAGCCACTCACTCACGAGATTTCTCGGATTTTTTTTAGCGATCTGAAATCATATTTCATCACGCAAGCCTACCCGAGTATACACGAGCGCCGCCGGCGATCATATGTGGAAAAAAACGCCCCCTATCGTCTCCCAGATGACATAAGGGATTTTGGAATGGACTCAATGAAAATGGATGGGGGGAAAAAATCCGGTACTCCACATTTTCCAGTCCACTGATCCAGCCGGGGTTACCACAGTTCATTCTGGAGCCTCTCAGCCCCGTGGAATCATGTGTACTACTGTATCACGTTGGATCCATACACTTATCGATTTTTTTTAATGGTGATCACGAATTGGAATATACCAGTTGGATACATCTGATGTCGGGTAAGGAATCTATGTTATCAGTGTTAGGATAATCACACTAATTTTGATGAAGATATTGGCTGTTATGTGAAATGGGCTCTTTCGGTTTTACTGAAACAATCCATGGGGAAATGAACGCGCCGATTATCCGTGCGCGGCGCGAATGTGCTTGCGCGCACGTATAATATTGATCATCTAGCGTTTATTTGAAAACGATTCATAAATAGGCCGACGAATATCAGCGTTCTGGAATATTCCAGTAAAAGACGATTATCACAGAATGGTCTAGAATGAACTGTTTTTTATTTCAAAACGGGTGCTTTTCAAAATGCTCTGAAACGGAAATGAAGCGATAAAAAACCAATCTGCCTTGACAGCACTGACTGGAAAATGATTATTTGATAAGTGACGGGCAGATTAGACACATAGCCATAATTTAAAACATAGATTAGGCGATATTAACGTTAACATTGAAGTGGACCGTGGCACCAAGGGGGTAAAAAGGAAAACCCGGCGTGGCACTCAAAGTGTTAATAATACATTTTTTTTTAAGTCAGCCGAACTGAAAGTTTCTACACTTGGAACTAATGTGCGTTCATGCAATACACAGTGATGTGATGGTTTGATTTGTAGCTTGCATGTTTGTGTGTGAGTAGGTGAGTGGAGGACGTGGAGGGTGGCTATGTGAACGATTTCCTCATTCAGTGTCCATCTTTCTCTCTCTGTGTTGATGATGGTGGTCATATGTCTCCCCCTCCTGTTCTCTCTTGTCAGCCATCTGGAGAAGCTGCCGGTGAAGATGAGGACAGTGACAGCGACAGCGATGATGACGATGATGATGTCCGCGTCACCATCGGCGACATCAAAACCGGGGCGCCGCAGTACACGTAGGTCCTGTTATTCAAGGCACCCCGGTGTCTAGTTGCTAACGGGTGTTGATGCACAAATGCTCACTGACCTTGCAGTTCAAGTACATCAATTAAAATATACAAAACATTATTTATATATATATATACTGTATATACGGTATATGATAGAGAGGGTATACAGCACTTCATTTAGGATTGTTATATATACATATATATATTAGGGGTGTAACGGTAAAAGCCACGGTTCATATGTACCTCAGTATATATATATATATATATATATATATATATAGAGAGAGAGAGAGAGTAAAACAGCACTTCATTTAGGACTGCCTTTCTCTTTGGTTGATAGTTTTCTGACCGTGTTCTTTTTACTCAGACCGTATGGAGCACCACCTGTCAACCTCAACATAAAGACTGCAGGCAACAGACCCTATGGACAAGGTACACTGCTCAACACCTTCATCCACTGTTCTTCTGTTTTTACAGAGGTCTTCTTTCTCTTCTCTGGGGCCTACATGTGTGATTCCTTTTGCAACTCTTGATTCTAACTGTGGTGAAATTGGAATTATTTGTGAGAATTGCATTTAGTATTTTTATTTAACACATTCAGCGCCAGATGTCGCTGTGGGCCGTATATGGCCATGTGTGCCAGCGCTGTAATGAATGGGGCTACATGTCGGTGTTTGCAGTGCTAAAACTATATTAAATATTATAGCTATGGATCTAATAATATAGTCGATTGTCATTGAGTTTCTTCCGGTCAAGATGCAAAAAACAGATAATTATTTCATCCATACATTCCCGTTTTATACCGTGGTGAATATGAGTATAGTTTTAGAGTAATTCTGTGTAATCCCAGGAAACGCTGCTAAACAGCGTTTAGTGCATGTCACTAGAAACCGTGCCATTCCTCGCTTGGATCAACAATCAATTTGAAATCAACGCTATATTATCGGTATTATGTTTCATCATGCATGCATAAAAGGGTGGGGGTGGGTGGGGGGGTTGTATGCTTTGATCGTCACCAACGGCATACGTTGTGGAGTAACGTTACAATAACACTTTCGGATCACAACGAAGGCATGCTCGGATTAACGCAAGATTGATACCATATAGCACTTACCTTGACTAGGATGTACTGCAAAAAGAATATTCCAATTATCTGATCGCCATTCCAAGTATTGATGTCGATCGTGGTGCCAACGTAATCCACCAAAGAACATGAATCGGCGGTGGTTGAGTCTCCCCAATCCATGTGTTATAAATGTTACTCATGCCCGACAAGGAAAACCCGGACCGGAATTTTTAGATCGACGTACAGGCTGAGCCAGAGAGTTTCCAAGGATGTGCAATACCGGCCGCAAGGCTTTGGGTGGCGGTATTGGACGTTTGCGATCTCAGACCCATTCCCAATGATAACATCAGGCTTCCTGCATGTTTTATGAATGGAAATATCGAATAAAATAAATAACGATGAAAACCCGACTTTTCTCGGGTTTGGCGCCCAAGGGGGCAAATCGTCCTCAAGAGTATACGGGGCCTTGCACATTCGTTTTTATTTCTACGGCACAAATTGGCTTTTGTCCAGTAATAGACATTTAATACCAGAGCATAGCAGCATATTAACAGGATACCAGCAGGACAGTGAGATAAAATCACCAGAGTATAGTAGCATACATTATGATTATGGTACTGTATATATCCAGCAATGAGAGATATGTGAACAGAGTTTTGTAATGCACCTCTTAATAGCTTATTGTGTTTTCCCCAGTAGCAAAGATGAAGGGAGTGGACCTTGAGAACCCAGGGAACATCAATGGAGTTCCAGTAATGGAGGTGGACATGGAGTCGTTTGAAGAGAAACCCTGGAGGAAGCCAGGTGTGTGTGTGTGTTGAACCCTTGCACTGAATAACCATAATATAATATAATATAATATAATATAATATATATATTATATTATAAGTCCATTTTGAAGATTTTCTGACGGCTCATGTATTTACAGTTGTAAAATCTGTCCAAATTACTTGGGAGTTGTGAATGTGATATATATATATATATATTAATAACAAATGAGACACAACCCTGTAGAATTTAAGCTATTAGCTATATCACCCGTTTGGACTATTATAACATAATAACACCTGTTTAAATAAGTCTGCTTGGCCGCTTACAAATTGTCCAAAATGCAGCGGCTAGACTTTTAACTAGAAATAATAAGAGGTCTCATATCACACTTATTTTAGCCTCCCTACACTGGCTCCCATTAAGTTTGAGTTTATTTTAAGGTGCTGCTTCTTACTTTTAGAGCCCTTCATGGTCTATCACCTGGATACATTGCAGACCTTCTTACACCTCAGTCAACTAACCGGGCCCTTAGATCTTCTGACAAACCGTTACTGTCTGTCCCTAGAACACGTCTTGTAACCCGGGTGACCGGGGTGCATTTCAGGTAGCTGCTCCCAAATTGTGGAACGCCCTCCATTTCTCTTTGAGATCAATAGAGTTATGCGACTCTTTCAAAAACAGCTAACAACTATTTGGTGTGTTCGATTTGTTCTATGTATATGCTGATGTTTTGATATTTTTACTGGAAAGCACTTTGTGATCCTGTATCTTGAAAGGTGCTATATAAATACATTTACTTACTTACTTACTTACTTACTTACTTACTTACTTACTTACTTACTTACTTACTTACTTACTTACTTACTTACTTGCTTGCTTGCTTGCTTGCTTGCTTGCTTGCTTGCTTGCTTACTTACTTACTTACTTACTTACTTACTTACTTACTTACTTACTTACTTACTTACTTACTTACTTACTTACTTACTTACTTACTTACTATCAGCTAGCTATCTTAACTGGTTGATGATGGCTAGGATTGTACTTGATAACATTACAATTGCCAACTAGAAATAACATTTTCTCTGGAGTTTATTTTTAATTTATACATAATATTTAGTTAATTGGCCACATGGAGCGCTGGACGGCTATGCCAATGTTGTGGGAGTGAATATTTACCAGTACCGTGTTTGTAGGAGCGGACCTGTCGGACTACTTCAACTACGGCTTCAACGAGGAGTCGTGGAAGGGCTACTGTGATAAGCAGAAGAGGCTGCGCAATTTGGGTCTGGAGGTCGCCACCATCGGCTCGGTAACAAGCAAGATCACCGTAAGAGACCATCAGGCAGTCTCCATCACTCCCTCTCATCAGCTCTCTCACTCCCCTTTATTTCAAATGCCTCTTAATCTCAAGCTGCTATTTCCTACATTTTTTGATGATATTTAAACAACTTTTGGAGCTGTCGTCATTCAGTGGCTTGTCTGTTGTTGTTTTGATTACTTTGATTGTAATGTTACACCTGGCTGTCTCTCGTTGGCTGAGCTGCAATGCTGCTTTAGGATGAGCCGACATGATCCAGTGCTTTGCACCAACACCACACTCATCCAAAACAACATAGCTATTGCTTTCCACCACTGGGAAGCTCTCAGAAGATATGGGATCCAAATTAGCCCATTCCCCCCCTCCTTGTCTTCCCCTTAGCGAATCCTCTGGTGATGAAGTTCCTGACGTACAAGTAAACCCTTCAGTTTCTCTGAGGAAGGGCAAGGAAACTCCACCAGCGGAAAGCAAACAGCCCTTAGGTCTCTTTGGAATATGTGCAATATTAAAGATACAGTACAATGAAAATCTTGTTTTTCAATCTCATTTGCATTTCTTTTACAGAAGGTATGTTGATGTAACATTACCCAAAATGTTAGAAGTGTTGTGGAAATGAGGTCTAAAGCCCTTTGATATCTATCCCCCCCCCATGATCAACAAAATCAAGCCATTTCAGATATCCAATTAGCTTCCTCTGACATATTGCATAATACTCACGGGTTACTCTTGGCCCATCTGTCACATCTAGTTGCTCTGATCAGTCACATTTGGTCCTGCTCCTCTGCATCAGAGTTGGCGTCTTATCGAGCATCTATAGTGTATAGTGAACCGAAGGCTACTGAGAGTTGGCTGTTCAGAGAGGTGACCCAAAACACCTAGAATAAATCAAATGATGCATCTGTAGCTGAAATAAATGCTACTCATGACATTAACATTCCACAATTAACACTTTATGACTGAATTAAAACATCATTGTACTGTATCTTTAACACATTGTCTGCCATGCATTGTACCCATCCTTATGCCCAGTCTGCCAGTGCTGTAACCCTATGGAGATGTTTACCTTCTTTGCAGGGCTATAACTTTTTAAATATTATAGCTATATCGACATTACTATGGCCCATTCAACATCGGGTATCTATCGTTCCGGATGTGGGAACGTTATATTTTTTCATTCATACATTGTCGTGTTAGTACCGTCGAGAATATACGTATGTTTTTAAGGTTTTCTGCAGTAATTCCTAAAACGCGAGTTAGGCCCTGACGCATATGATAGATTATCGATTGGCGTTTCTTTCCTATACACGCTATATTAAAAAATTCAAATGTATATGATCGGTATACATTATGCTTCATCATGCGTGAAGGAAAGGGGGGGGGGGGGGGGGGTCGTTTATAATTCCTTGATCGTCAGTAGCGGCTTTATTTAGTATGGGTTGATATGTTGATCAGATGGATTGCCGTGAAATGAATAAACAATCGTGCTGAAAATAACGTTATATTCCTTTTACCGTTCGCCGATGAGACTGGAGGAAAAATATTCCAATTATTTGACGTCGATCTGCTAGATCATTTCCCGTTTGTATGATGCAATGAACGCCGAAATCATATTGATTATTGCTTTTCGAAAGCGATCCCATGCACTCGAGTGTGTATCTAGATCCATGTTACAATATATTACTGCCGGAGGAATTTCCTTAATGCACAGAGTGCCACTTCCGGTTTGGCTTGGTGTGTAACTCGCCCGACATCCACCAGGCGGCGGTATTGAGGCGTTGCAATATCAGACAGGGTCCAGCTGCAGTCCCGGAGGGAGGCTGGATGAATTATGAATGCAATGGCGAAAAAATGAAATATTGATCCCAAAAACGAGTTTATTCGTTGTTGGCGCACAACGCATGGCGGGCAATAACGAATTATCATGTTTTTGGCGCACAATGTGTTAAGCTTTTATATTTATTTGTTTTGTTTGTGTTTACAACCGGAGTGCCTTCAAATGTATGCAGGATATGAACAGACAAGTAATTCACTTTAAATAAAGAAACAAATATCAACTGAAAGTTAAATATATATATATATTATTCACGATTGCCATCATACTGTTGTTTGATTATGCATGGATCCAGGGACTTGATGGAGCATTCGATTGTTGGATACACTGCATGTAGGAAGCTATTTTATACCCTTCAAAGAGGCGAGGAAAAATGAGGGATCAAGGGAATGTAAATGCTCCCTTCCTTCCCCAAAGTTGGAACCGAATCCCACTTTCCCAATGTTTAGGCATTTTTCATCTGGGCATTTTGGGTATTCCCCATCGAATCGAGGGACGACGACACTGAATACAGTGTATCGAGGGGTGAGAGATTATTAGTATGTTTAGTTGGTAATCAAATGATGCATCTCCAGTGATGACGGGTGTCACAGAAAGTTATTTACATTTCATAAAATGTGTGCTCTAGGTCTCCTCATTTATCTCCTCCCTCCTTTCTTTGCCCCCTTCCTTTCCCGCCTATATTCTTTGTTGTAACATGCAGCCCAATATTGACCTATCTCAAACCCGCCCTCTTTTGTTGCTCCTCCAATCACAACTGTTGCTTTCTCGAGGCAACCATTGTGATTGGAGAAGCAACAAAAGAGGGCGGGGATTGAGATGGGTCAATTCAGTCTAAAAGCACCTAAAACAGTAATAAACAGAGATGTTTGACTCCTTCGCAGGTTCAGCAGGGCAGGACGGGTAATGAAAAGGACATGTTGTCCAATCCTTCTGTCCACACGTCCAAGCCAGACTTCACCACTCCAGCCACCCTCTACAAGCCAGGTCACCAGGTCAGCCAGGTCACCAGGTAAAACATCTGGAGCATCTTACCAGACGATCGGACTGAATTAAATAAATTTGTCAAGAAAATAAACAACAACAAAGGCTTAACGAAAAAAAGATACAGTCTGATGTGACTTGGAGGTTAAAATGGAGACACATTGATAAAACAGAACTAAGTATGAAAAATGATGACTCTCTCCCCCTCTTCTGTTTTGGAATGGTAGGATCTCCCCCCCTCAGTGGTCTGGCCCGCCTGTCCAAGACATGTCCTATTATACGTAAGTGGGTGAAATGGGCATGAATATGTCCTTGGTGAGAAGTGCCTGTGTGAGGCCTGGAGTTTTTCTTCACCGAAATTCAACAGATGGTTAAACTATTCACAGTATTCTCATCATTTGTTTTGATTATAATCACCTGTTTTGCGACCAAGTTGTCTGCGATCGAATACTATGAATTGTTATATCATTCTTGATTTGTAAAGAAAAACACCAGTTTCTCAAATGTTTTTAATAAACCTTTATAGATAAGAAAAGTAAGCCTTCGGTAATATAAACATGATTATTTAAGTTGGTTAAAAGTTGTTGGTCAAACATAACATGATCCATCATCGATGCTGTATCAAGTTTTGATAATTGAAATTGAACACTCATAATTTTCTATTTAATATTGAAAGCGTTACACCCCTAGTATTGCTGCAGTGGATTATCTTCCCAGCATATTATACAGTCAGGGCCATAAATACTTGGACATCAACACAACTTTCTTAATTGTGGCCCTGTACATGTATTTTAAATGAAACAATGGACCATTGGTTTTAGATGAACTTCACCTTCTACCTGTTACATGAGGCATAACTAGAATGAAGTGCATTGATGATGGCATTTGTTTTGTGACTAAATGTGTGTGTGTGTGTGTTAGGAATGCCACGGTTCTCAATATAATATTTGACTGTACGGTGCGCCATCCACGGTTCAATGCGCACCTGTGAATTGCGGCATTTTCGGTTTTGCAATTACATTTCATGTTACTAGTTTCCATGCATTGTATTTCTCTCCCAATTGGCTCTGTATGTGTCTGTGTCAACGCTCTGGGATGAGGAAACCCCTCCCTGCTCAGATGTTGGGGTGACGGCAACACTGGAGTCAGATTTCACACTTGAACATGGCGAGTGGAGTCGAGAGGCAGCAGTTTGAGGACATTTCGGTTTTAGAGTTGAACAGAAACAGAAAAATCTCTCTACGAGCATTGCTGCTTCACACGTGTCTCCTACATAAATGGAAACATTTGAATATTATAGATATATAGTGCTGTCAGGCGATGTATCTAATGTATCTAATTAATTACAGGATTTGTAATTAATTAATCTAATTAATCACATTTTAATCGCATAACCATTTTAGGCCTGATATTCTATATTCTATAATCATATTTCAAATGGCATGTGTCCGGATGGCAGAATTCAGTACTGTATCTACAAAACCTTCTGTTTAATCATCTTCCATTTATTCATTTGCTTCGATTTTTCAGGCCTGGTCAATTTTAGCATGGTGTTATTCACAGTCAAAGATAAAAAAATGTTTTATTGATATTCTCATTTGTTTCATTACAATTTACTCAAGCCTAGTAACAGACACAGTATTTCTGACACTTGGAATATATTCCCTGAGATCCATAGATGTCCCTAGAATCAGATACCAAGAACATGCAAATGGTCCATATTAAAAAAAAAAGTCTGTAAATGTGTATTCTACGTTCTTATGGAATTAATGAGATTAAAAAAAAATATATATATATATATATAAAAAAAACGTGATAATTTGCGGTGTAATTAATTAACGCCATAAACTGACAGCTCTAATATATATATATGTGGCACCACCACCCAGCAATATCACTGTCTGGAAGCAGGACAGTCGAACAGTAAGAACACAGTCACTGAAAAAACAGCAATCACTCTAATGCCTTCCAACAAGCCTGTCCTACCGGTTCAGAAAAACACTAGAAGATAACAAGTGCAGTGGGGACGTTCATTTCGGTGGTTAGAGATGTGGGCTTTCGTCACCTAATGAAAATGCTCAATCTGTGTTACACTGTGCCCTCTCATACTCTATGAAACAACGCACAAAGGCATTGAAGAAGAATTGGCTAAATCACAGAGCCTTGAACTCACCACAGATAGTTGGACTTCTCGGGTAACAGTTACCTCACTGTGACGGCCCACTGTATGTCGCGTTGGGAGATTCCACACTCCTCCCATGTATGAAAGTCATACAAGCGCTCACTCGGCAGAGGAATTGACAAATGCAGTGACTGTGTGAAAGCCAAACATGACACTTTATTTTAATTAGCAAAATAAAGACATCATTTTAGAATAAATAAATAGTAGCATTCCCCCCCCTCCTTACACACAAAATGGAACCGAAACCGTGACCCAAAAATGGAGGTACGTATTGAACCGTGGGCTAACTGTTGTTGCATCCCTAGTGTGTGTGTGTGCGTGCGCGCGCAAGTCCACGTCACTACATCCTGTGTCTTTTGAGTATTGCTCAGTGTGCTGCTGTTGTTTCACCTCCCAGGAAGCCCAGTGGTACCATAGATGTTATTGGTGGAGGGACGGCCACCATCAGCAGGGTAGAGGGACGACGCAGACACAACCTGGAGGGCAATAATATCCAGGTACACACACACACACACACACACACACACACACACACACACACACACACACACACACACACACACACACACACACACACACAAGCAAACTTGCACTTTTCTGCTGCTGACCATAGCTCTTTTGTAACTTTGTATGTATTTATTTATGCATATACAAGTAAGGGATAATGTATAGCTACGAGGTCATGGTAGCAAAATAATTGACCGACACAGAGTTTAGAACACCAAGGCGCAGCCGAGGTGTTTTAAACGTCAGTGAAGGTCAATTATTTTGCGACAATGACCGAGTATAGGCTATACATTATCCCGCTTATTACATGGCTAACTTACTAACAATATACCTAATTCATCGACAAGACGAGATCAAATGCAGACACAGTTGTTCTGTGGCTCTGTCAGCCCAAATAAAGTGATTATTATTATCGGCAGCCGGCAGGTCTGGTCTGTGGTCTGATTGCATGACTGAGTGCAGCTGTGCATATGCTGAGCAGCACTGATACAGTGTGTGTAGTGGGCTTGATTGGTCCAGCTGCGCACAGCGGTCATTATTGTTCGGCAGAGGTCCGTTATCGAGTAATATCGGACCTCTGGCGAGTGCTATTGACCAATCACAAGCAAGCATTTCGGCGAATGTGAAAACGCCATGTAATAAAGCTCTATAATGAACCGCCACAGATTTAGTCAATAACTCTTCCTAATTATTGCAAGTTCACATTGTGTTTTTGAAGGGATCAACAAAAAACAGTCTTGACAAAGGCCGTGGGGTGAAAACACAAGCCGCTGTAAATACAGTATAAAATTACCCTTTTCTCTCCGAAGTCTCCTTTCAAATCCTCCAGCCGAGAGGATTACCGGAAATGAACAGCTCGGTTGGAGGATTTGAAACGAGACTTTGAAAGGGTAATTTTATTCTGTAAATCTTCTGGTACTCTCGGATTGAAAAAGTACTCAAAACACCCTTTTAAAGTCTGTTTTATGATCTCTAATCATGTTATTTGTTTCATTACTTATTCATTTTTAATTATGCTTCAAATATTTTTTTCTTATGCTCCTTTTTAAAATATTGTTATTGTACTGTATTTTGTTATTGTACTGTTTCTTGAAAAGTGATTCCTAAATGTATTATTATTAAAAGTCAAGGTCCATAAAATTCTATATACAGATAATAATAATAATAATAATAATAATAATACACTATTTGTATAGCACCTTTCATACAAGAATTGCAGCTCAAAGTGCTTCACAGCAGTAAAAAAAAAAAGCATAAAATGGGCACAAAATTGGCAGATCAAGAGCAGTGCATAAAGTCCAGACTTAAAATATAAAAAAAAGTATAAAATGAGCAACAAAATAGACAAAGTCAAGGGTAAGACATAGAAGACTAAATCAGTTCTTTGTTTATTTTTTTTATTTTTATTTTTTAATTATCTTTTTCCGATTTTTCTCCCATCCCAATGTTTAGTCGTTATGCCAATTCCCAATCCCCCCTTCCTGGTTGTTGCGCACTCTACCCCCTACCGTCGGTCTGGGAGTGCGGAGACTATCACATGCTTCCTCCGACACATGTGTAGCCAGCCCACCGCTTCTTTTCACCTGGCAGCGCGGACTCTCACTGGGAGAGTGTAACGTGGAAGGTCACACTACCTCTCCCAGATCCTTCCCTTGCTGTGCAGGCACTCGACCAAACTGTAGGAGTCGCTGTTTACAACGACCAGGACCCACCCACGCCGGCTTCCCACCCGCTAACACTGCCAATTGTGTTAGTATGGACGGTCGGCCAAGCTGGAGGCACCACAGCCGGATTTGATCCCACTGGCTCTGTGGTGGTAGACAGACGCTTAGTCCGCTGCGCTACCCGGCCGCCCCACAGTTCTTCATTTTAAGATCTAACATCCCAATAGGCCTCTTTGTTTACGGTTTGATCATCACACATAATGTAGACAATTTTAAAATAGGCATCAGTTGTATATCGGCACAATTTACCTGAAACCTGCACTCTTTTTTTTAGGTCAATAACGATTGTGCTGTTCCGCAGGTGATCTCTGAGCACTCGACGTCGGAGTCGGAGCCCCCCCCGGCCAAGATGCCTCCCTTCTTCCCCCCCGGACCCCTGCCCCCTAACATGCCCCCTCCTCCCTTCCTCCCCCCTCCCCCCAACGTCAGCAATGCGCCCCCACTCATCCCCCCACCAAGTAAGTTCACCTGCCTTTCTTCTCTCTCTCTGTTTGTCTTCTCTGTCTGTCTTCCCTATCTCTGTCTGTCTTCTCTCTCTCTGTTTGTCTTCTCTCTCTCTGTTTGTCTTCTGTGTCTTCTCTCTCTCTGTCTGTCTTCTCTCTCTCTCTGTTTGTCTTCTCTCTCTCTGTTTGTCTTCTGTCTGTCTTCCCTCTCTCTCTCTCTTAGTATGTCTTCTCTCTCTGTCTTCTCTCTCTTAGTATGTATTCTCTCTCTGTCTGTCTTCTCTCTCTGTCTGCCTTCTCTCTCCATCTGTCTCCATCTGTCTCTCCATCTGTCTTCTCTTTCTCCATCTGTCTTCTCTCTCTGTCTATCTTCTCTCTTTCCATCTGTCTTCTATATGTCTGTCTTCTCTATCCATCTGTCTTCTCTCTCCATCTGTCTTCTCCATCTGTCTTCTCTCTGTCTATCTTCTCTCTCCATCTGTCTTCTATATGTCTGTCTTCTCTCTCTCCATCTGTCTTCTCTCTCCATCTGTCTTTTCTCTCTCCATCTGTCTTTTCTCTCTCCATCTGTATTCTCTCTCCATCTGTCTTCTCTCTCTCCATCTGTCTTCTCTCTCCATCTGTATTCTCTCTCCATCTGTCTTCTCTCTCTGTCTGTCTTCTCTCTCTGTCTGTCTTCTTTCTCTCCATCTGTCTTCTCTCTCTGTCTGTCTTCTCTCTCTCTCTGTCTGTCTTCTCTCTCTCCATCTGTCTTCTCTGTCTGTCTTCTCTCTGTCTGTCTTCTCTCTGTCTCTCTTCTCTCTGTCTGTCTTCTCTTCGGGGCGACAGTGGCTCAGGAGGTAGAGCAGTCGTCTGGTAATCTGGAGGTTCCCGGTTCGATTCCCGCTTCTCCCGGGCAGTGTGTCGAAGTGTCCTTGAGCAAGACACTTAACCCCTAATTGCTCCCGATGTGCAGGTTGGCACCTTGCTAGGGCTGACCCCTATTAGTCGATTAGTCAACTAATCGGTCGAAAGGAGCCGTAGTCGACTGCCAACCTCTTAGTCTAATACAATTTTTTTTTTCTTTTTAATTTTTTTTAATCATTCTATCCAAAAGAAAAGAGGCCCACATGGCTAACGCTAATGGCACGCATACCAGAGGCTAACTGCCTAAGAAAACAGGCACAGAGGCACTGAAAGAGGATTTCACCCATTTAATGAACACACTAGACTAGACAAATATCAAGATGTATCCATCAGTGGACCAATTGCTGACTAACGGCAAATTTTGGCCAATCATAGTCGACTATCCAAATCCTTAGTCAGTGACAGCCCTACACCTTGCATGGTTGCCATCAGTGTGTGAGTGAATGGGTAAAATGTGAGGAACAAATTGTAAAGCGCTTTGGATAAATGCGCTACATAAATGCAGCCATTTACCATTTATTCTCTCTCTGTCTGTCTTCACTCTGTCTGTCTGTCTTCTCTCTCTCTCCGTCTGTCTTCTCTCTCCATCTGTGTCACGTTGTATTTCAGTCACTGTTTCTAAATTGTTATTAAAGTTTTTAAAGATATTTATGCCCTTGTTTTGCTCTGCTTTTATCAATATATTTAATGTAATGCAGCAGATCATACTTTTATGTCACTGTATGTAATCCATTCATTATTTGGTCTCTTTCTCTCTCCTGTCTTATTCTCTGGCTGCTTATTTGTTTCTTATGTCTTTCTCTCTCTCTCCCCCCCCCCTCTCTCTTTCTCTAGGATTGCCCATTAATGTACCTCCTCCCGGGTTCCCCCCTCCCCCTAGTGGTCCCCCTCCCTCTCTCATACCCACTATGGACAGGTAACACACACACGCACACACACACTTACTTAGATTAAGACATATAGATATGTAGTTGATGACCTGTCTTGTTTTTGTGTATTGTAACAGTGGCCACCCTGGAGTTTATGATGGGCGCTCTGTCCCGCCATATCCCTTCCCACAAGGTAGGGGGCGCTATGAGACCTATGCTCTTCATTCATTGTTTCAATTGAATTCCTACTGAATTCAAGAATGTGGGTTTTCAGTTTTATTTTCTTGCATTCCTTTCTTGTGTCTACATGATGTTCTGAATGAATTAATGAATGTCACTCCAACAGAATACCTTTAAGTAAAGTATAATGTCACTTCAACAACATAATACCTTTAACCTCTTGTACCTATGACATCACGTGATAAATCATTCTCTCTAGACTGTCTGACATAATTATCGGTTTTCTTTTCAAACGTATTCAAGAGTAAACATCCTAACCATGTCACAACAGCAGTCATAGTGTATATTTTCAGCAATACGTTTGTTTACCAATAGGTTAAAGTGTTATTAGTGAGATTTTAGTTTTTGAAATGTGTTGTTTTGATCGCGGAGATCCGCTATTTTGAATTAGCGGCCGTCGCTGAATGATGACGATTGTAGTCATTTTGAGAAGAGGACATCCAGAGCTCTCAATGAGTGTTGGAATTTCTAAAAACGACACTTCCCAACGGATTCTAGCTGCCTTCAAGCAAATTACTTGTTTATGAATTTCTTTTATTTCTCTTATTACTTGGGATTATATACCACAAAACTGAACGTTATTGGCATATATTGGAGCGCAGTTAGTTTGAATCCCCTATTGTGAACATTTAGCAACCATCCGATTTGAAATCAGTTTCAAAATGGCGGAGCTGTCGCAAGAATAAGAAACCTACTGTACATACAGTAGATTTCATTCTCTGTTCTTCATGCACTGGTGATACTAAATCCAAATTGAAATTGAAAGTTGGCTATAATAAGGTAATTTATAGGCCTCATATTCTATATTCTATAATCATATTTCAAATTGCATGGGTCCCGATGGCAGAATTCAGTAATGTATCTACAAAACCTTCTGTTTAATCATCTTCCCTTTATTCATTTCCTTCGATTTTTCTTTTGTACACGTGATCATAATTCATATTCTCCTTTGTTTCATCACAATTTAAGCAAGCCTAGTAATATACACAATATTTCTGACACTGGGAATACATTCACTGAGGTCCATAGATGTCTCTAGATACAAAGAACATGCAAATGGACCTTGTAGAAGTGGAGCAATCTTCCATTTACTTAGGTATGTATTTTAGGTGGATTGTCAGAAAATAGGGTTCCGGGCTTAAGTTTAACCTGTTAAGCCCTAGCCATATTTTATACCCAAGGAAATGGAAGATTGACTTCTACAAGGTCCGTTTACATGTTCTTGGTATCTAGGGACATCTATGGACTTCAGGGAATGTATTCCCAGTGTCAGAAATATTGTGTCTGTTACTATGCTTCAGTAAATTGCAATGAACCAAAGGAGAATATAAATTGGAATACATTTTTTTCCATCTTTGACGGTGAATAACACCATGCTAACATTGACCAAAAGTGAGACTTTTCAAATCTAAGCAAATGAACAAAGGGCAGATGATTTACAGGGTTTTTTGTAGATACAGTACTGAATTCTGCTATCCGGACACATGCAATATGAATATAGAAATATCAGGCCTATAAATGACCTTATTATGGCCAAGTCATACATCTATGGATCGGCCCAAATCAGAGTTTAATCTGGATTTAGTACCACCAGGCGCCCGGTACAGGGCAGCAAACACTGAATGAAATCTACTATAAGTACAGTTAGTTTTGTATAATGGCCATAGTTCTGCAATTTCTTTTTACAGATTGTGACACGTTTTTTTCCCCTAGACGTTCACAGAAAGGTAAAGAAACAATATACGTGGTATTTTATGGCAATAACGTTGAGGTTTGTTCGACCCGTGCGATATAAACACGACAATCACGTCAATATTTGTAAGAGAAAAATGGTTAGCCTTCCTATGTCTGCGGCTGGTGTGAGCTGGGTAGTGTTGTTTTATGAAATTTCGACGTCCATCAAAAGCCCTGGGTCTCCTCTTTTTTAGGACTGCAACGATTTCATGACGGCTTCCTGTCCTCACGTCTAAATCATCCGGTTTCCATTGCAATGCTTGCGCAGAGATTTTTATAACTCATATTTAGCTAATAACACTTCAAATTATTGCTAAACAAACGTAGTGCTGAAAATATACATGTTGACTGCTGTTTTGATAGGGTTAGGGTCTTTACTCTTGGGTTACATTTGAAAAAGAAACGCAACATCACTTAATACGGACTGTATTGATCTATTTGTGACGTGAAATAAATCTCGGCCCGGTACCGGGTAAGAGGTTAAGTACAGTATAATGTCACTCCCAACAAACAGTCAATCGGAAACAGTCCAACCTCTCAAATCTAAGTTTATTTTAAATATTCAATTTGTTATAATTTTCAGGATTTTAACATTAACTTCATTGTGTTACCCTCTGAATCTTAATGAATTGTATTTTCCGCATTGTATGTCCCTTTTTTAATATATATTTTTTAATGTCAAATAAATCGAATAAAACAAAAATGTCCCAGTGCACATTTCAATAGTTTCCCTAGCAGTGACAGTCTTGCCCTTCCTCGCCCCTCCTCTTCATCTCTCAAGGTGCATACCCTCCCCCCATGCCCAGTGCTGTGGCTCCCCCTTGGCCCCCGATGATGGACAACACCAAAACCTGGGACTACTGTAACTACCCTCGCCGAGAGGAGAAGAGGGAGAAGGAGCGAGAGAGGCCCCGGGAGAGGCCGCATGAGCGCGAGAGAGAGAGGGAGCACAGCCCGTCCGCTATGGCCTACAACAGGTGAGAGTTTGTTTATCAACCTGATCATTCCTTTCACCTTGCCTTTGAAGTAATAATCTCAAATATTTTCATATAAATAAATGTCTATTTTGTCACTCTCTATTGCCAATTGATATAACACAATATTGACGAAATACGATCGCCAGTCACTGATGGACTTAAACTCCGGCCTGAAAGACGGGTTTAACAACACTTTTTGCCAAAACTGGCCACTGGAAATTCGACGAGACAACAACAACAACAGAGACAATGGCGGTGCGATCAAACGGAAACATAGAGGACGCAGAAGCGGAATTAGGAAGAGACTGAAAAGTTCTCCTTACCGGCCGGCGATTCCCTCAATTCTGCTGGCAAATGTCCGTTCGCTGGAGAATAAGATGGACGATCTCCGTGCGAGGGTCCACTTCGATCGAGACGTGAGAGATTGCAACATTATGTGTTTCACAGAGACATGGCTGAAGGCAACAACTCCAGATCACATCATCTCTCCATCGGATTCCTTCTCCGTCTTCCGAGCGGACCGTACAGAAGAATCCGTTAAGAGCATTGGCAGGGGACTCTGTCTTCTGACCAACAACAACTGGCTTAACCCGAAGGAAGTAAAGAGGGATGCCCCGATCGATCGGCCAGCGATCGGTATCGGCTGATATTCAGTATAAATATGAGATCGGTGAATTCCGATAATGCTTTATTTTCGCCGATCGTGAAAACCGATCGAAAAACATGATCCAATTCTTAGCGGAGATCTCACTCGCTGAGTTCTGTCTCAGACATACGGAGCTGCAAACTGCCGCTCCTCTCCTCCTCCTGCCCCTCCCTTCCCCGTGTAAACAAGCTCCAGCAATAGTCTGCTCTAGTGCATGCAACCTCTGTGAGCTAACGTTAGCTACCGTTACTGTTTAAACAAAATTACCCAGTCAACTATTCACTTTTAGTTTAATACATGAGGCATTGTTAACGGTATCTAGCCGGCTAGCTACTGATAGCTCCTGATATCAACAAATGCTCCAGCAATAGTCGAGTGCATGATAGCTCACGTTAGCTCACGTTAGCTCACTGTTCAAAACGAAATGTCCCATTCAACTAAATAGTTCACTGAGGCGTTGTCTTAACGTTATCTAGCCGGCTAGCAGTAGCTACAGATAGCTCCTGATATCAATGTCTTATAACATTGATTCGATGCGTATTCGAGCTGAGGGCACGCTGAATGTGATCAATAGGGTCCAGCTGCAGCGCCGGAGAATCCTGGCCGTAGCTGGAGGCTACTCGAGTACACACAGACAGTGGAGCTGTTTGCAGATAGCGAGCATTTTGACTTGTTGCGTGGTGGCGATGTCTCTCAGATAATACAACTACACGTATGATTATATAATATATATTTTTTATTAAAAAAAAGAATAATAATTATATATAAAATATATTTTTTTATGCCAAAACGATCGATATTGGTATCGGCCGATATGGCTCAAGACGATCAGTGATCGGTATCGGTGTCAAAAAACGTGATCGGGGCATCCCTAAAAGATACTTTCCCGTTCATGCTTGCCGGACCTGGAACATCTGTCCATACAATGTCACCCGTTCTACCTCCCCCGAGAATTCACCGCCATTATCATGACGGCAGTGTACATCCCACCACAAGCAGATACCGCCAGGGCCCTGGCGGATCTACAGGGACATCTAAACAAGCAACAGATCAAGCACCCAGACGCAGCAATGATCATAGCCGGCGACTTCAACCAGGCGAATCTGAAGAAGGTGATGCCAAACTTCTTTCAGCACATCGCTTGCACCACCAGGGGAGGAAATGCGCTTGATCATTGTTACACCCCGTTTAGAACCGGTTACAAGGCAATACCAGCCCCTCCATTAGCTGGTTCAACAAGCACATCGGATCACGACGCCATCTTGCTTATCCCCGCCTACCGGCAGAGATCACGTAACGCTGTCGTGTCACGTGAGGTAAAGAAGTGGTCCGCCCAATCAGAGGCCACGCTACAACTCAACTCCTTCTACGCGCGGTTCGGTGCAAACAGCGGCGACGCTAGCTCACCGACTAATGACGTCACTGACGCGCCGGCCGTCATGGAGGGTGGGGGGGCACTCTCTCATTGACGGAACACAGTGTGAGAAGAGCATTTATGCGGGTGAACACCAGAAAGGCAGCTGGCCTAGATGGGATAACAGGACGTATACTTAAGTCCTGTGCTAACCAGCTAGCCCCAGTGTTCACCACCATATTCAATCTATCCCTGGCTGAGTCCATGGTCCCTGCCTGCTTCTCTCTCTGTCAACGTGTCTACGTGTCAGCTTTGTTTCCTAGTCTGACTCAACCCGGAAGAACCCCCAGCTATAAAAGTATTTCCTTAGCAACGGCTATTAGCCATAGCAACGCCGCTCTCTCTCCCTCTCTGTCACCTCTGACACACTCTAACGTCTCTCCTATCTCTTCCCCATAGCAACGGTTTCTCCCCTCCCTAGCTGGCCAGCTATCTCTGTTGATATTAACACCTCGGCCGATGACCTTGGCTCTATCCCTCGCAGGGCCTGAGTGAAGACACACACTGGCTGTCTCCTCATTTAAGATCTATAGATCTGTCAGAGTAGATGTCATCTACAGATATTTACATTATGTACACATCTGAAAAACAAGTGCTATTCTTTCACCCTTTAACCTAGTTCATGGCGACACACTCACTCCATGTCGTTGAAAGTTTTTTTGTTGTTGTCCTGATCTCCATAGCGACGAGGAGCGGTACCGTTACCGTGAATACCCTCCAGAGCGCGGCTACAGGGCGAGCCGGGAGAAGGATGACAGACACAGAGAAAGACGGCACAGAGAGAAGGAAGAGGGACGCCACAAGTCCTCGCGCAGGCAAGTTGTTTGACTTAAAACACACACACTCACTCACTCACTCACTCACTCACTCACTCACTCACTCACTCACTCACTCACTCACTCACTCACTCACTCACTCACTCTGATGCTCAGGTTGGGATTTCTTTCCACCCTGTTCCCAACCTGAGCATGACATACAGTAAGAGCAAAATCACATTTGTTTTAGTCCACCCAAGAAGCACTATAGTATGTTCCAAGAATCTTATTGGAATTTACATTGTTGGTATTTGTTAGCAATGTAATGTAATTGTTTTTTTTTAGAAACATGCTCCATACCCCCATTTTCTGTTTCCAGTATCTCAACAACCAAAATAGTTGAGTGTTAAGAGTTTTGGGATGGACTGACTCTCAGATTATGATTATTGATCTTCAAAAACAACTATCATCTTAAAGGAACACAAGTCAAGTCAAGAGTTTTATTTGTCACGGCATACAAGCATACAGTGAAATGCGGGATTACACGCCAACATTATAGGAAATGCGCTTACCGTCTTCTCCAGATCTGATCCGTATCGGCCTCCATTCATTGTGCTAAGCTAGGCTAGTTAGCAGCCGGATAACTTTCTACTGAACGCACAGAAATTGTATCTTGTATCTTATTCTCTGTATCTTCTTGTCTGACTCTGTAGAACACTATGCACATTTCCCATAATGTTGTTGTGTTCCTTTAACACAAGGTGGTGTTTAGAGCAACTTATATTTTTCTCTCTAAGAAATAAAAAGAATAGTAATCCAAGATGTATCTGTTTTTCTCCATCTCTCATATTCTGCCCCATTCCCCCTCCTATCAATCTCCATTCCATCCTCCCACCTCCTCCTCATCGCTTCCACTCCCCCTCCTCTCTCATTCCTCTTCCCCTCCTCTTTCTTTCTCTTCTTTCACCCTTCTCTCTTTCTCCATCTCTCCCCCCACCCCCCACCTCCTCACGCCCGTACCGTCCGTACCAGCAGCAGTAGCAGGAGGCGACATGACAGCGAGGAGGGCGACAGCCACCGGAGGCACAAACACAAGAAGAGCAAGAGGAGCAAGGAGGGCAAGGAGGCCGGCGAGGAGGCCGGCCCCGACCAGGAGAACCAGGAGGCCATGGTGTGATCGCTCCAACTCCACCCGTCTTCATTCATCCCTTCCTGTCCTCCCCCCTCGTCTCGCTCCACCTCATCGTCTCATGTCTCTCTGATCCCTTGTCCTCTCTTCTCTCCATACCTCCCAGAGGAGAAAGGAGGCTAGAGAGGAGGTGACGCCATAGGCCGTGGAGTGATGTCCTTCTTCTCGTTCTTCACCTGTATGTCCCTCTCCATCTTTCCATCCTTCACTGAGAACTAAGGAGACATTAATCCCCCCACAACATTAGATTATGCTCAGAGATTCCTTGTTGTTTCCTATTCATTTTGTAGTCAGGACAAACACTAGCTCTGTCTTTTTCTGTTGCTTTTTTTGTTGTCCCTTTATCCTTGTTCTGTATTAAGACTCTTGCATACATTTGTCAAATTTGTTAAAGTGGATAAAAAAAGAAAAAAGAGCTTTTGATAAGATTTGTTGTGCTGTCTTTTGTTATTTATGCTTATTTGGATGCATTCTCACTCAACACTGCAGGATGCATACTGTGATATAGCATATTGGAGCGGTTTTAGAACAAGGCGCGTCAGAGTACTACACTAGCTAGGACCAGATAGAACAGTGTGCCATAGGGGGCATTCGGGAAGATGAGTGGAGACAGTTGTTAAACCCTATTGAATTAGTTTTGCTAGGGGAGGCTGTCATTTTAATTTAGAACGTGAAGAATCTGGAGCAAATGACCTAGCCTACTGTTTTTAGCTAAACTCAGAATCCAGTTAGAATTGACATCTTTGTATTTATGTATTTATAAATACAGGTGACTAACTGTAAATCATGTACTAATTATAAAGATCCGCTCCATTCAAAAACATGTTTTCCCCCCAGGGGGCAGGACTGGTCACTCAAACGTTTGCTAGAACACATGCGCAGGTCATGTAGGAATCAAGGCACAGCATTCTGAATGAGCTGTAGCTGCCCAAGTACTTTTTTGGGCATATCTGAAAAGAGACTATTACATTAGTGGAATTAATAATAATAATAATAATTTATTCTTAAATGTATATAGCGCCTTTCAAGGAACCCAAGGCGCTTAACAGAAGAGTTAAACAAACTAAGGGGAAATAAATCAGAGAGACATATGCCTATCATATAAATAGGGAGATAAACTAAGGGGAAGGAAATCGGGGACTATTGGGTAAAGGAAGGAAGTCAGGCAGAGGAGTTAATACATTTGGTGAAGAGGTGCGATTTGAGTAGTGATATAAATGAGTCCAGGGTTGTAGCGTTGCGGATGTCTGGAGGGAGGGAGTTCCAGAGGGTGGGTGCGGCAACACCGAAGGCTCTGGGAACGGTTGGTGGTAGGGATGGAGAGGAGACCAGAGTCAGAAATGAAGGTGTGAATTTGTAAAAAAGAAAAAAGTCTTGTTTAGACGTGTATCCTTGTGTGTTGGATCCCAAAGCTGTCTACAAGATGGAAAACTGTTTTATAATCAGATTGTGATTTGTTGCAACTTCAGATTAGATTAATTATAACCGGTGAGAAACACTGAAAGAGGTAAGACCACGGATAACCTATAAACTTATAACCATACCATGTGGGTTCCAAGTGAATTCTTGCCTTGATACAAAACTCAAGATGCTTTGTTTAGAAGTTATTTCCCCCATTATTTTCTCCTGGTCCACCACTGCCATAGGCTTCCATTTGATCTGGAAATGTGTCAAACACCACATAAACCCACGAAAGTCACCTTATCTGACAAAAATAATACCACACTATTGACATCTGATTCCACCAGTTGTTTTCCGTGGTCTACCGGGTCTTTTGGTGTTGCTAAACCAGTGTTCTTTCTTTTGAACAATGTTTAAAACAGCTGATGTGATTGCTATCTGAGCGTGTTTTATTGTTTTAGTTTTTCAGCCTACTGATGGCTTACTTTTTTGATTGATTGATTTTTATTTATCTCGAACCAACACACAAAAATATCACAACAAATTGATAAAAGCAAAAACAATATACATATATCTACAAACACATACTGTACGTATACACACAAACACACTCACACATACAAATAAAAAGAAACCAAAACATAGAATTTGGTTCGAGAAGGGGCAGAAAGAAGCAGTGCTTATCTAATCCTGCCCCTTCCTTACATCACACAATTTACAGATTCTTGCTCTCTTATCTATAGTAAATGATAAAAAAACAGAAGAAAAGAAAGCAGTATTTGCAAGGAATAGAATGTCATAATCATAACAAGTAACATTACTTCTCTAGAGTTTTGAATATATATCCGCAATTGCCTCAATTATTACTTCACTGATAGTGACAGCTCTGGACTTCATATTGAGAGTTGACAGCAACAGATTCCAAATGAAAATACGAAGTAAAAGATTATTAAAAAAAAGAAGCGTGCCTTGATTTTTGTATCATGGCAAGAATGACATCAGGATGTGTCTGGTCTGGTCCGGTCCTTTAAAGAGTCTGGTCCGGTCCTTTAAAGAGACATTTGTACATGTTGAGTAGTTTACACAGAATACGGGCTGTCGGAAAAACTAGAAATTATTAATATATAATAAATGTTTAATAAATCATTTGTTAAACATAAAAGTCTAGTGGTGGATGTTAAAAGCACAAGTAATGTGCTCATTTGCTGTTAAAATGTCTTCAGAAACTAAATTATGTAACTGTTTGCACCACTCTCCTGGGTTGTTATAAGATAAGATATTCCTTTATTGATCCCCTTGGGGAAATTCAGGCATCATAGCAGCATGGGGGAGGGGGGGGGGGGTACAGGTAGTAAAAACAACACAAGCAGTGTAAACAAATAGGTCAATATAATTTACTATCTAACTGAAAAATATATTCAGTGTCACATAAGGTGCAGTATGCATAAGGTAGTGCTATAATTTGCTATCTACTGAAATATACATTATTCACAGTATCACAGTATCCACTGAAATATACATTATTCACAGTATCACAGTATCCACATAAGGTGCAGTATGCCTAAGGTAGTGTTATTGTCCTCCTTGGGTTCTTATTAGTCCTAGGTCAATGTCTGGCAGCAGTCGCTGCCCCCTGTTGTGGAGCCTGGAGGCCGCTGGTATGAAGGACTGTCCGAGGCGGTTAGTTGGGGGGGGGTATGAGTCTGTGGCTGAACGAGCTTCTCATCTTGACTAGCTCGTCGTAGAGGGGGTGGTAGGGGTTCTCCATGATGGCAGCCAGCTTCCTTCTCATCCCCCTCTCTGCCATCACCTCTAGTCTAGGTAGCTCGACTCCCACCACGGAGCTAGCCTTCCTCACCAGCTTGTTGAGCTTGTTGGTGTCCCTTGAGTTGATGTAGCCTCCCCAGCATGCCACAGCATAGAAGAGGACGCTGGCCACTACAGACTGGTAAAATGACTGCAGCAGTCTATTGCACACGTTGAAGGACCTGAGTCTCCTCAGGAAGAACAGCCTGCTCTGTCCCTTCCTGTAGAGGGCCTCTGTGTTATCCGACCAGTCCAGTTTATTGTTCAGGTGTACCCCAAGGAACTTATATGAGTCCACCACCTCCACCCCTCGGATGGTGATGGGAATCGGGGGGGGCCTCTTCTTGCCCCTCCGGAAGTCCACCACCAGCTCCTTGGTCTTACTGGTGTTGAGTTGGAGGTGGTTGCTGTCGCTCCACCCCCAACAAGTTATGGCTAACTTGTACTGACATTTCTAAGATCGTTCAGAGTAAGTGGTGAGATTACTGTAAAATGTAAGATACTGTACAAAGTATCTCAGCACATAGGTCATAGGTCTCGAAGTAAGTGGTGGGATTAAAAGATTTACAGTTTTCTTTCGATTGCATGAACACTCAAATCAAAAGTATTACACAATTATCAAAACCTTACACTCAAGGAGCAAAACATGGGACCAGATTTGCACCACTATAAGCACAATTTCAGTCTCACTTTTTGCAAAATACAATAAAAAGCTGTCAAAAACAATAAACAGTGATTTGCAAAACACTAAACACACTTGCATTACATTAGACACAGAATGTCAAATTACCACACATGAGCCAATTGGTTAAACACAGCCATCAGGTGCACAAACTAATTATTGCTTAATTGTAGACACAGCAATCAGGTTTAAGCACTATACAAACGCAGCAGGTGAGTTCACCTGTCTTCAACCAAAATGGAAGGAGAGTGAAGTACAAATATACAATACAGTAGATTCACCAAACACTACACAAGACCAATGCTGCAGACTGATGAAAATATAATACATTTCTCTCCATATACCCAAATCTGTCAACATGGAGAATCACAACAAAACATTGTCCCAGTTTGTTAACAGAATTCGGCTATAGGGCGACAATAATGTGGTCAAGAGGCATGGTTTCTATCTTGAGCCTTAACTGGCGTGGTTTATTTATTCACATGAAGAGCAGCAGTTCTACAGGTCTTATGTCTTCTCTCACTGAGAGACATGGGGGGAGAGAGAGAAGTGGGAGGAGACATAGCTACTTATACTCGCCACCTGGTAGTACTCCTGAGTGTCTCCTGAGCGCCCTCTAGTGGACACAGTTATATATGCAGGTAGACAGTTAATAGTGTGAACAGTTATATATGCAGTTAGACAGTTACTAACAATCCTACACAGAACCTCTGCCTTCAACACAGTTTCCCATAAATTCTCTGGCCAGATCCAGCTAGGGCTATAGGCGATGAGATAATGGCTAGTATTTTCTGTACTCTTATTTAATTTTTGTTTTGTTTTTGTTTTACTGTAATTGTAACGTGTACTCGATACAGTATTTTATGTGTGTTCGATATTTGCTGAGCTTACGGTGTTATACATACTACTGTAGTAGCATGGAAACTGGGACATGTTTTGTTGTGATTCTCCATGTTGACATTGTCACAAACCGGCCATACAGCAATGACAAAGAGGGAGACACAGACAACCAAAGTCAATTAACAAATGATTTATTTAACTACTAAAGATAAGGACAAGGAATAATTAACAAAACTAAACTAACAGTGGCATATGAAGTCAGTGAGATCAGTAGTGTAAGTGAGTGCATGCATTGTAAAGTGTATAGGTGTCATGTTGTATAATGCAAACACAAATCATAAACACTAAACTAACTAACGAGAGCCCCCAGCAACTAAGACCACGAGTGTTTTAAAGGGAGCATGGGGACACCGGGCCGCGTGAATACTTTCGGCAGCCAACATACCCTTCCGCGTTGCTCTGATTGGCCGAGCGCGCGCATGCGCATGAGCCACGACACGCTCCTCTGCCAGGCAGGAATCTTAACGCAATTTATACAAATGGAAGTATTGATTTCGCCGTAACGAATCATTAAAAAAATATACCGTTAACTGGAATATGTTGTGCCTTTACACATATGTTGGATTATGTAATTGGTTTGTCATGACAAACCAATAAAAAATCGCGAATTAACCGGTGGCTACAACAACACACAGTAACTACATGCATCATTGTTTACAATGAATGGAAGGACTGGACACGGACGCGTTAGTTGTTCACCAACAATCTACAGACACAAACAAACACAGAACCGGACTGTTATATTAAATGACTTGATTGCTGTTTAACGCGTCCGTGTCCAGTCCTTTCGATTAGCCCCACCGTTCATTGTAAACAATGATGCATGTAGTTACTGTGTGTTGTTGTAGCCACCGGTTAATTCGCGATTTTTTATTGGTTTGTCATGACAAACCAATTACATAATCCAACATATGTGTAAAGGCACAACATATTCCAGTTAACGGTATATTTTTTTAATGATTCGTTATGGCGAAATCAATACTTCCATTTGTATAAATTGTGTTAAGCGGAGCTTAGTATTCCTGCCTGGCAGAGGAGCGTGTCGCGGCTCATGCGCATGCGCGCGCTCGGCCAATCAGAGCAACGCGGAAGGGCATGTTGGCTGCCGAAAGTATTCACGCCACCGGGCCCAGGTGTTTCCCATGGTGCTGATTAGTGCTCCAGCCACGCCCACCTCCAGTACCGGTCAACACAACACGCAATAGGCGGACAATGGAGACAGAGTGGAGGGGGTCATAACATAAGACGGTGGTCCATAGGAGAAAGAACGAGAGTTGAACTACATTAGCACTTTGAGATTTTCACAAATATAAAGTGTGGTACAAATTGAATTTATTATTATTATTATTATTATTATTATTATTATTATTATTATTATTATTATTATTATTATTATTATTATTATTATTATTATTATTATTATTACACTGGAGCTCGTGACAGTGCGTCTGCAACCACATTGTCACCGGTGTCGGATGTCCAGATAGGCCGCACAGCCAGCCAGACCAGCCACCACACGGTTCATTAAATGTTGAAAAGTAGCTGGTGCATTTTTCCATCTGGGCCCCGTTCCATGTACCGGGATAACCGAGTTAGCCGGATAACTTTATCTGGATAACTGTGTTAGCCTGACTTTCCGATTTCATGTACGTGGATTTCCCAAATCACCATGACAACATATCCAAAAGTTTGAGCCTGCTCGAAAGCAGAGTTCAAGTTCAAGTTAGCCTGAACTATCGCCACGCCCCCGCAAAGAAGTGACAGCCCGTTTCCTGAAACTATTCCCACAGTCTACGATCTGCATTATACCATTCTGAATTACGTTTTTGTGCTCCATTCTTCCAGAGGGGGCTTTTGAAATGTAAAATAGACCCAAAATGCTGATATTCAATTCACTTTGTCCTAAATAATGCACGTTATATATACCGTGGCGACGGTGGCGCTCGCTCGTGCGATGTACACATGATGTGGTTATTTTAATTGTAACTGGGATTAAGATGTCTGATGAGATGCGCTGTTTGACGGATTTGAGAAATTGAATGAGCCGTTGACGTCACATTAATGAATGAGGATAAAGAGATAAACTTCATTCAAAACAACGGATATTCTAAACACGGGTCTCTCGTTCATTAATGTATAAACAATGAATTTATCCCATCTGGCCCAGTGGCCCAGCGGTAGTGCTCATGCCTGCCAATTCAGCGACCGGGGTTCAAATCCCCGTGTTTCCAATATGATTTTTTTGAATATAATATTAATGATTATACGCCAAAGTAGCCTGGTTTTAAGTTAAAATATTATAAATCTACATGCATTGAGGATGTCATTCTTTATATAGCTCTCAACGTGCACCAAATTGAATTATTCCTATATTGCAAAAAGAAGGAAAAGACTAGGGCCTTGAACCCCGGTCGTCCGTGTGAAAGTCAAAAGTAGAACCCGTTACACCACAGAGAAGATAAGTAAAAGATTGACTATACATCAATCAATGGGTAAGAGAGCCGTATCGTAATTCTGTATAACAGTTAACTAATAATTTTCGCTAGCAAGATCTCATTTGATTATTCAATCCAGCAGGCAAGTTTAAAGAAATATAATCTGATTGATTGAGGTAATGAGGGACTTAGAATTAGCCTATAGATAACGCATTTAACTTGTCGGCGAGGCGATTGAGCCTATTGCAATCTGTCAATAAAGTCTTAAATCAATTAATCAATCAATGCCGTTGAGAATCAGGGTCTCTGCCATCGATACGTGCTGGCTTTCCACCTAAAACGGGAGCGCGCATCTAGCCTGACTTGAGCCTGACTCTCAAGTCTGGCTTGAGTTAACGAGACTGAATCCTCCTTTGTGAAACAGGAAAATCCCGGCTTTGAACATCGGGTTAACTGAAGCTGGATAATGGACATGTTGATCGACTTAGTTGAACCACGTACATGAAACAGGGCCCTGAAGGGCATCACTTTGTTGACCTTTCGGAAGTCTGAACAAAACCTTGGTGTTTTGTCACTCTTAGGCACCAAAAGAAACAGAGAAGCGCAGCTTGATGCTGAAGGCACCGCAATATCATTGTCTTTTTTTTATCCACTTTTTTCCTTATTTTTCTCCCATCCCAATTTCGCCTCGCCAATTCTCCCTTCAATTCTCCCCTCCCCTGTCTCGACCGTTGCTAGACTATGCCTCCCACTGGTCGGCTGCAGTGAGGACCAAGCCTTGCATCACGTGTCCCCTCCGGTACACAAGGAGGCAGCTGTCGCATCTTTTCACCAGACAGCTCGAACTCTCAGTGGCGAGGAGTAACGCGTGGGAGGCTCAAGCTGCCCCCGTCACTTCCTGATTCTGCTGTACAGGCGCACCAACCGACCTGTAGGAGTCGCTGTCCACAACGTCCAATCCCCACCCACCAGCTTTCCCACCCCTAACACTGCCAATTGTGTTAGTATGAACGACCAGCCAAGCTGGTAGCAACGCAGAGAGCTGGGCTCGAACCCAGCATCTCCTGCGTTAGTGGCGAGCGCCTTGCCCACTGCGCCACTTAGCCGCCCTGCAATATCATTGTCAACCATGTATTTCACCTCTGCGTCTAAATATTTACGCTTCTCAGGCAAAACTCTGTAGAAATGCTGATGTATTCGTCAGCCAATCCCGCAGCCTCTGTAACAGTTATTTTTTTTACGTTCATTAAGGTATGTGGCAAACCCGCTGGGCAGATCGTTTTTAAACTGTTCCAAGGTGACCAAATCACACAGATTCTCAAAATCATTCACATTCGAGGCCATACGCCAACGATTTAAATGACTTATCAGCTCTCTCGCAAACTCCATATGCGTTTGATTTACCCCCTTTTCCCACGTCCTGAAGCACTGCCGATATGCCTCTGGGACCAACTCAGGCCTTCAGTACCGCAGTCTTAACTGACGGATAGGATAGATTATCATTGCCTAAAGCCGCATATGCCTCCTGTGCTTTTCATGACAAAACACACTGTAATAATAATGGGTAACACTTTATAATAACACTCAGTTATAAGACCTTTATAAGGTATTTGTAGATAATGAACTAACCATGAACAAATCATTTATATACATTCGTAAATTATTATTAAATCATTTATAACTATATTTGTATAACATTTACAAATTAGTTCTACATTATTTATAACTCATTATCTACATTGTTTGTACTTGATTTGTTCATCATTAAATAGTGTTGTTTAATGTGTAGTAACACATTTGTAGATGCTTTGAAAAATGGATATGAAAAACTACTATACTGTACCTCCATTTATTTGTTCATGTTCAACAAATGATTTGTTAAGACATTCATAAAACATCTATAAATCATTTGCAGATGCTATTGTGTGCCCTAATCTGAAGTGAAGCCTATTCATCATTAACAAATGTCTAATACAGTTAATTATTTGTTTACTTTTTCATCACCTGTTACAAATGTTTTGATTGATTGATTGAAAAGTTTATTAACAGATTGCAGAATGGGTACAGTACAGTACAGCTCAATACATACAATTGTTAAGGGGATGCAAACCAGAGAAAGACTTTCGTCTTGTTTACATCAGGGTCCCCCATGTTGTAGACAGCTTTCGGATACACCCTTCTTTGTGACATCAAACAGTGACAGAATTAGGACTATAGATAAATGCAATTTTATTAACATATAAAATACATGTGCATGACATATAGTGTGACGTGTGGGGGGCACTAGGACCCAGGAGTACCCTGGCCAGGGATTGACAGAGTATGTAGACAGAAGTCTCACGTGAGTGAGACTTGACTTCGACGTGTGTTGCCGTCTGTTGAATGGAAATCTATTCCATCATTTCCGACCTACAACTCTTGTTGTGTAGACGTACTTGATGTGGTGGGCGCTAACGTTACATTTGAATTATGTGTTTGTTCCTAATGTGTGCTCAGTATATTGCGATATGTGATGTGGTGCCAGCTGCCGCTGCCTGGAAACGTGCTATATAAATAAAAATAAATAAATGATGACACGACACAAGGGTAATAATTATTTGTATTTTCAGGCTGTATAGGCTCCGATACAGCCTGAAAATACAAATAATTATTACCCTCGTGTGTCATGTCATCATCACATATCGTACGTCTACACAACAAGACTCTAACAACGACGAGAAGGCCTACCGGGAGGAGGTTGATGTACAGCCTACTCCTGAACATTGGTAAAACTAAGGAGCTGATCATGGATTTTAGGAGAATACAGCCACTGTGGATAAATGGGGCTAACGTAGACAGGGTGAGCAGTTTTAAGTACCTGGGAGTCCACATCACAGAGGACCTGACATGGACAACACACATAGACTCTGTGGTAAAAAAGGCGAAACAGCGCCTCTATCACCTGAGACAGCCTCTTAACATGCAAGGGCCCACATGTGGGCCCTTTTTAGGACGATTTGCCCACCGGCACTTTGGCGACCACTAGTGGCTCGGGTGTGCATTGTCGATAGCCCTTTCAGGTGACGAAATCCGTTCAGCGGTTCTCGAGTTACATGCCGGTATTTGAGGCTTGTGCAAAGTGCACGGTATTGCGAAAATACCACTCCCGACTCTTGGGGCTCTAGTTCCGTCAATCATTTGGCAATCTCAAAAATGATTGTGGAGGGTTGTAGCCAATGAATGTGGCTTTCCAATGATACCCCAGCTGGGGGTGTATGAATCAGGGATCTAGGTGAAAAAGTAACAAGCGAAAACAGGAAGAGAAAAACAGCCGAATTAATTGAAGTCTATGAGAAGACTGAGTTTTTATTTTGTACACAGTTTACCAAAACCACTCCTAATCACTCATTTATGAATGGATCTTTATGAAATTTGGACATGTACTACATAAGGCTTCAGGCTATGGGTCCGTGTGGAACTGTAAGCCATATCAGACATATGTTACTCTATTTCATTAGCACTAAAAGTGATCTCTCTTTATTGTATCATAAACTTCAGAATGTTATCTTTCAAAAGAGACCAGGCTCATGCATGTGCTATAAGGATAAAGTATAGTATTTTGGTTTGCAAAAAAAGTATGCAGTCCTCAAAAACGAAAACAAATGGCAACTTTTGGGGGCGCAGGTTAAGAGGTTTTAAGGAAGTTCAGAGTATCGGGGAAGATACTCCACTCCTTCTATTCCGGGGCTGTAGAGAGCATTGTGACTGGAAACATAACTGCCTGGTTTGGAAACAGCACGGCCCAGGACAGGAAGGCCCTACAGAGAGTGGTGCGCTCAGCAGAGCGTACTACGCGTATTGCACTACCACCCCTGAAGGACTTATATAACAGGAGGTGCAAATCCAGAGTGTGTAGAAGAATGAAAGACCCCCACCACCCCAACAACAGCCTGTTCAAGCTGCTGCTGTCAGGCAAGCGCCTACGCACACACACAACAAGAACAGAGAGACTACGGCTCAGCTTCTTCCCCCAGGCCATCAGAACACTGAACACTGAACTCTCCACACACACATGACACATGAGCACACACACAACACACATGCTGCAATCGCTCACACAAACGGTCACTTTAAACAAAATGGAAAGGACACTTTAAAGGAACGAGGAAAATAAAGGTCACTTTAAGGAAAGAACCGATGTGGTTCTTGTATAGTATAGTTTTAGATATAGCAAGTATAGCATAAGGATATTAAGTAAAAACTGTATATTGTATAGTAGTGTACATAGGACCCAGTGCCTTAATTTAAATCCGTAGCTAACATTGTATTGCACTCAGGACTTTAGCATGTCTATTTTATCATGCCCATTATGTCTTTTTATTACCTGTCTATTTTATTATTAGTATTATTGCACAATCAAAGCGGGCATGGCCACCCGCATTTCACTGTATGCCCTGGTATTTATGTGACAACTAAAACTCTTGAATCTTGAAACAAAATTCCAAAACCAACAGACAGTGCTGCCAAGTCAACTAGTACGTACAAAAGGAATACTGGTGTGGAAGTCCCTCTCTACATAGACTGCCTATCAGAAACTACACTACACTACATAGACAGCTCTGGATGTGTACCCGAGGCAACTGCTCTAACCGCACACCACACAAAAATAACAAGTAAAAAAATAAAACAACGAGTCCACGGACTGCACTACTAATGCCTACGCAGAGCGACTCACACACAAGCCCAAATAATATATAATGCAGGACTTAGGAAGTCTTTATTTGGCATGCAAACGACACACACATGCGATGGGTGGCACACACACACAGGAACACACACATGCAATTTCTTGGGTCGCCGATGCGATTGAGTCTCTGCACTTGACCCATCCCGTCGTCCTTCCCCCCAAGGGCAGCCGGGAGCAGATAGGGCGTCGGCGTGGGCCACGCCCCGGGGACCAATCCAAGTGATCCTGCCCGTCTTCGTCAGGGACGCGACAGCGTTAGCGATCTGTTGTTGTGCATGTTTTTCCATTGGGTTTTATCTTATCGGGGGGGAAACCCTTACGATCACACACAAGCCCAAATGTACGCACCAGCGAACCCTACAATCACCACTGACAGTTGACACCTGCTCGCCTATGCCGACTGCAGGACAAACTCTGCTTTACCTGAAACATAACCAAACAAAAATAGCCAAATCAAACAACCAAATCAAATGATCAAATCAAATGTCCGCTCCAAACTGCATCTCCCACTCAAAATGTAGAGCAAAATACTACCGCAAAAGAAAACCAAATAAACGGCGTCAAACAAATCAAAATAGGACGAGCCCCCACTTGTCACAAACCGGCCGTACGGCCATGACAAAGAGGGAGACGCAGACAACCAAAGTCAATTAACAAATGATTTATTTAACTACTAAAGATAAAGACATGGAATAATTTACAAAACTAAACTAACAGTGGCGTATGAAGTCAGTGAGATCAGTAGTGTAAGTGAGTGCATGCATTGTAAAGTGTATAGGTGTCGTGTTGTATAATGCAAACAGAAATCATAAGCACCAAACTAAACTAACAGCGTCCCATGAGGAGAGCGCCCAGCAACTAAGCTCCACAAGTGTTTTAAAGGGAGCATGGGGACACCGGGCCCAGGTGTTTCCCATGGTGCTGATTAGTGCTCCAGCCACGCCCACCTCCAGTACCGGTCAACACAACACGTAATAGGCGGACAATGGAGACAGAGTGGAGGGGGTCGTAACAACATGTTGACTGATTTGGGTATATGGAGAGAAATTATTTATGTTTTCACAGTCTGCAGCAGTAGTTTAGTGTAGTGTTTGGTGAATGTATAGTATATTTGCACATTCTCTGTGTACTTCACTTACAGTACTCTAATCACTGAGAAGTAGAATTGCTAAAAGTGTTTTAGGTTAAGCACAGCAGTGTAACTGGTTCAAACTGAATTAACTCATGTGAAACGTGTGTTTCATATGGTAACAAAATGTATATATATTTTTTTATTATAAATTAGTGTATAGTTTTGTATAATTAGTGTATACAGTTTTTCATTTAGCAAAGGGTCTGAGGTGTTCTGCTAATTGTGTGCGTGGTTGTGCTAATTGTGTGTAGTGTTTTGAAACATTCGGCCCGTTTAAAAAATCGTGCTTAAGCAATCGAAAAAAAGCCTGTAAGATACTGCTCTCTCTCTCTCTCTCTCTCTCCCTTGCTCTCTCGTTACATCATTTCCGTAAACATTATTTGCCTTGAGAGGCCATGAAGGAGGTGGAGTTAAATAGCTTCATTTGGGCATACAACAGAGACATTGTAAGTTTGTTGCACGGGTAGTGAGGGTTTAGATTAAGGCAACAGGAAAAGAGGAATTTAGAGGAATAACTAACTGGAATACACAAAAGACATACAAACTGAGCTGGAAGACATTGACAATATAGAGCCATGATGAGGATCTTGTGTGTTCCTGTGATGCTGTGCCTCCTTCTCTCAGAGGGTCAGTCTGCTCCTTTCACCAGCTGTGAGAGTCTGCTCAAACCAATACAAATAAGCAGCCAACAGGTAAATCCATCATGATTATCTTCATCTGTTACGTAATGAAACTGAATCCAACTATATTATTACTATTGTTATTGTGCTATTCATATAATTTGGGATCAAACACAATTAGGGTAAAAAGTCACATGTCAAAAAGGGGAGTCCTTTTAATCACTTCACATTACACATACAAAGTTAAAGGTACTGTAAGTGGTATTTATTTAGTTAAATTAAGTAGCATGCGCCGACCCGCATATGGGACGTTTTTAGGATGATTTGCCCACCGGCACTTTGGCAACCCCTAGTGGCTCGGGTGTGCATATTTTGTAATACAATATATAGATCGAATTGAAGGCTTATTTGTTGCCTGTCGATAGCGACAATATCCGACAAAATCCGTTCAGCGGTTCTCGAGTTACATGCCGGTATTTGAGGCTTGTGCAAAATACCACTCCGACTCTTGGCGCAGTAGTTCCGTCAATCTAGATCCGATCTCAAAAATGATTGTGCATTTTTGTAGCCAATGAGTGTGGCTTTCCAATGATAACCCACGGGATATATGAATATAAAAAACTAAAAAAACAGGAAGAGAAAAACAGCCGAATGAATTGAAGTCTATGAGAAAACTCAGTTTTTCTTTTGTACACAGTTTACCAAAATCACTCCTAATCACTCATTTCTGAATGGATCTTTATGAAATCTGGACATGTACTACATAAGGCTTCAGGCTATGGGTCCGTATGGAATTGTAAGCCATAGAACCCTAGATATTTTTACTTATTTCAAGAAATCTTGCCAAGCCAAATTTGCTTACCGCACTGGCTCAAATATTCTATCCATGGCACTATGGATTATCTATTGTGTTCCATATGGCTGAAAGTTGGAAGGCCCACCCTCTGCCCCTTTGTCGTACCACCTTCTGGATTGTGTCAATTGATTTCCCTTAAATGTTGTTAATCATTGTCATCCCCTCTTTAAGATATCCATGAACAGTGACACATGATACAGAAAAGGCCCCCTGGACAGTGTTTGTCAATGACATTGTATGCCGTCTCTCTCTTCCAGATGTTGGGACGTTGGCTGTACATCGGGTCGAGCTCCAACCTGCCAGGGAGTCGTTCCCTGGGCCACCTGCTGACCAGCGCCTGGGTGGACATCACTCCCACTGCACAGAGCAATGTCCTCACCCTCATCCAGACCCAGAGAATGTAAGAGAACCTGACACGCTGAAACCACAGAACTAATCACTATTGACATGTACTGTAAGAGAACCTGACACGCTGAAACCACAGAACTAATCACTACTGACATGTACTGTAAGAGAACCTGACACACTGAAACCACAGAACTAATCACTACTGACATGTACTGTAAGAGAACCTGACACGCTGAAACCACAGAACTAATCACTACTGACATGTACTGTAAGAGAACCGATAGGTTATGTAGATAACCTAGTTATATGAGTATTGGCTGAGCGTCCCGCTCAAGCCTATTGAGATACCCCTTATCTCCTTGTACCTAGTGTACACCACCACGAACAATTTATGCACCCACACCTGACCGGGTCCCGCCTCTATGGAGGCGTAGCCTATAAGACCATGGTACTGGTCACCAAACACCCTTCCTCGCCAAAATCCCGTTCCAGTAAAAGATCCCTAAAAAAAAGGGAACTCAGGCTCAGCCAATACTCATATAACTAGGTTATCTACATAACCTATCGTTATATTTCGTATGGCTATCGCGTCCCGCTCAAGCCTATTGAGATATGGGTTAGAGCGGACGCGAGACCCGACAGATGTACCCCCTGAGGACCCGTAAGCCCACATCAAGGGGTGCGGGGAGCCCTGTCACCCCATCCTTCCTAATGAAGGGGGGGCGCAGTCAACTCCACCTGAGTGTGAACAAGAGGGAACTAGAACCCCTTGAACACACAGCACAGGCGGAACCACGTGTGACTTAACACACTGTGGCCCATACCCACACACTCCTGCTACCCTACCAAAGGGCGGGAAGCAGGAAAGGCCACAGACCCCAGAACCGCCTGGGAGACAGAACCCCTGGTCATGTCCATGAGGTAAAACCTTACAAAGGGGCCCGGGGAGGACCATGAAGCTGCAGCACAGATGTCCTCCACCGAGGCCCCACCCAGGAGAGCGGCAGAGGCAGCCACCCCACGAGTGGAGTGCGCCCTGACGCCCCCAGGGGGATCCTGCCCAGCCAATGTGTAGCAGAGGGTAATGCCCTCGCACAACCAATGGGACAGGCGCTGCTTCGACAGTGCCTTACCGGCACGATAACCATCGTAACAGACAAAAAGCTGATCGGTAACCCTGAGGTCCTGAGTACGGCTGAGGTAAATTCCCAAAGCACGGACCGGACATGACAGGTGAAGGCCCGCATCCAACTCACTAGCGTGAGGAGGAGGACGAAACGCCTGAACCACAATATCCCGGGAGCGGAAGGAACTCCGGATATTCTTAGGCATGAAAACAGGATTAGGTCGCAGAGTGGCACCGCAATCGGCCCGAAAAGACAGGCACTCTGGACGTACCGAGAGAGCACAGAGCTCACCCACGCGTTTAGCGGAAGTGACAGCCAGCAGGAACGCAGTCTTGAAAGACAGCCGTTCCAACGGCGCCTGCTCGAGTGGCTCAAACGGGGCCAAGGACAACCGACCGAGGACCAATTGAAGATCCCAAGTCGGAGCCAAGGAGCATTGCACCGGCTTAACGCGTCGAGCGCCAAGCAGGAAACGCTTCACAAGAGGGTGGCTGAACAAGACAGTCCCCTCAAACCCCTCATGATAGGAGGATATAGCTGCCGCAAATACCCTCACCGTCGAAGCCGACAGTCTATCAAGGAGAGACTGGAGATAACTCAGGACAGCATTCAGGGGGCAGGAGACTGGGTCCCGGCCCCCCGCCTTACACCACTCTTGGAACGCACGCCATCTGCCCGCGTAAACCGCGACAGTGGAGGGAGCATGCGCACGCCGGATGGTATCAACCACCGAAGGGTCCATCCTCTCCAGACTCACCCTCCCACCAGCCACACCAACAGCCGTTGGCCCAACGCCGGAAACTGGAACAGTGACCCGTCGTGCTGTGAGAGGGCCATCGCCGACCAAGGAATGACCCAAGGAGGAGCGACCAGAAGCTGGATCAAGACCGGGAACCATACTGACTTGCCCCGGTCCGGCGCGACCAGGATCACCGTCCTGCGCTCCCTCCGTATCCGCTCCAACAGCTGACTCAACAGATGTACAGGAGGAAAGGCGTACAGAAGACCGGGCGGCCATGGAAAGGTCGAGAAGGCATCCACCCCCAAGGGGGGATGATCTGCTCGACTGAGCGAGAACCACAAGGGGCACTTGTGAGAGCATCGGCACGCAAACAGATCTACCGAGGCCTCCCCGAACCGATCCCAGATCTGTCTGACTATGTAGGGGGGAGTTCCCACTTGTCGTAATGAGGACCGCCCCGAGACATCATCTCCGCCCCCACATTCTCTGTACCAGGAATGTGGAGCGCCCTCAGACTGCGCAGCCTGCGAGATGCCCATAGCCAAAGTTCGACCGCCGCCCGGAGCAGGCGGATGGAACGAGTCCCACCCTGCCTGTTGATATACGCCGCTGCCGTCATACTGTCTGTCCTGACCAAAACGTGTTCGCCTACCACCAGATGGTCGAACCGTTTGAGGACCAGGAGGACCGCCTTCAACTCCAACACATTGATATGCGGGGTAGCTGGGCCAGCATGACCCGTCCAGCTGCCCCCCACTGCGTGGGTCTGACACGTCCCTCCCCAACCCGTGAGAGAGGCGTCGGTGAAGACCGTGACGTGTGAGCTCCTGCTGCCTATGGGGACCCCAATGGTGAGGATACCCAGCCTCCTCCAGTGGGCGAGATCTCCCCATATCGACAAAGGAACCGTCAACCGTTTCCATTTGTCCCTCACCGGATCTATTCTCATAGAGAGAAACCACCTCTGTATCCTCCTCATGAAGAGGAGGCCAAGAGGAACCACCGTGTGAGCAGATGCCATAATGCCCAGCAGACGCATCACTTGCAACGCCGTGACGTCCCTCCCAGACGGAACCCCCTGAGCGCGTGACGGAGAACCACCCGACGCTGCTCTGAGAGGGTTGCAATCATGGGCCTTGACCTCAACGTCAAGCCCAAGTACTCCACCTGTTGACTGGGAAGAGGGGTACTCTTCTTCCAATTCACAGCAAAACCCAGGTTGGTGAGGAATTCCACCACCAGCCTGGTATGAGACCTGGCAACCTCCTCCGAACGACTGAGGAGTAGAATGTCGTCGAGATAGAATAGAACTCGTAACCCCCGACGACGTAAGGGCTCCAGTGCAGTCGCCACGCACCTGGTGAATGTGCGGGGAGCCAGAGAATAACCGAACGGCATCCTCTGGTACTCGTACGCTACGCCCTGAAACAGGAACCGTAGGAATTTCCTGTGAGGAGGGTAAATGGGGATGTGAAAATACGCATCCTTCAGGTCTATGGAGGTGAACCAGTCTCCCCTCCTGACAGCAAGCAGAAGGAGTTTGACGGTCAACATTCTGAACGGTCTCGCTACAATCAACCGATTGAACGCGGACAGATCCAGTATAGGTCTGACCCCCCCTGTTTTCTTGGGCACCAGAAAATAACGGGAGTAGACGCCTGACATCGCGTCCTCTCTCGGAACCACGACGACGGCCTGCTTCGCCAACAGAGATTGGATCTCGTCGGCCAGGGCTGTCACTGCTTCTGACCCTGACAATAGGGTCGGCACCAAACCTGAGAACGGAGGGTGGGGTTGTGCGAACTGCAAAACAAGCCCCCCCCTCAACGTTCTCTCTATCCACCCCCCCAAACGGCATTCTTGTCGCCAATTGTGAAAATAATCCCACAGCGCACCCGCCGTCAACTGACACTGGGCCGCAAGGAACAGTAGATAGTTGGCCCGGTCCCTCCCGCTGTGCGACACACCCAAGGGGGGACCCCGACAGAAAGGGCCGGTTTGATACGGGAGAAGCTGTCATCAAACTGGTTGACACACACCCCCCCCCGAACACCCCTCTAGCGCATGCTGAGGAGTTGTTCCGCAGCTAGACACGCAAGGCATGAGGACCCCATGGGCTCCTACACGCCGAAGCCCTGCAGTGATATTGCTACCACCCAAATCACGCTCGCCTCTCCTTTGCAGACCACTGCCGCTGTGACGGGAGTGGGAGGCACCAGCGCAATACCCCGCCTGGCGAAGGTGAAGCCGGGGTAACCCCTGCTGTGCATTCAACAGAAGAGGCCTCGAGTCCCCCAGCTGACCACTGTCGCCAGTGGCAGCTATAACACCAGGCTCATCCAACACACAACGTGTGGTGCAGGAACCGCGCAACGGAACATTCTCACGGACAGACCCAGGCTCAGCCATCAACTGGGTGTCAGCCCCTGTCCCCATGAGAAGTGAAGAATGGGGCCGCATACGCTTCAATGATGGTTCGCGGCCCGCAGCCAAAGGAGAACGATCAGAGCCCCGCTTCCGTGGGTAACAGAGAGAGGATTGAACGGGGAGCGGGCTGCTTGCGGCAAAGTGACGACGGCTTGTTTTACCAAACTGGAATTCACCCAAAATGGCCGATCCCTCGGCCACCAAGGCTGTCGGCCTTATGGTACCCTGTTGACTCTCTACCCAGGGCACCACTGGTGGGGGAAACATGGCCGCCTGTCGAGGATCTCGCCACAGTCGTTGACGAGACCGTGCTCCCACCTCTGGCTGCACAGCGTGAGGCGATGTAGGACCCAGATCAACAGCCGCCTGCGCCTCCACAGAATGCCCAAAAAGACTATCTGTGGAAAAAGGAGTCGTGAGGAGAGAAAACCTATCCTCTTCCTCAAGAGGAGATTGCTCCAACCAAACATGCCTAACAACAAACATTGATAGCATCCTAATCCTCCCCGCAGTTATAGCTTGCGACTGAGTCAAGATCTCTATAACACCACAAACATGCAACATGTTTACAATGTCGGCTGGACCCAAAGTCCTACTACCCGACGCCAATATGGATAGGAAACTAGCCAGCTGAGCCATAACACTGGCCGCCGCCAAATACCATCCTGTAGCAGTATACAACTCATCCGTCCATACTGCCACCCTCCGAGCCGATTCGCTATCAAGCATCGGCCGGGCGGGACGTCGTTCATCCCCGCCGGGGCACAGGAACAAAGCTACCTGGCTGCTTAGCCACGGTACACCCGGCCTGCACCCTGTTGTTAGCCCGTTCACCTGTAAAAAAGGTAAATAGGACTCAGCGAAACCCCCCACATCAACCACCGACTGACCTTCATCAATGAAGCTGGTAAGAGGAGGGAAAAGCGGTATCCCGCGGCAGGGATTATTAGAACAACGACCCATTTCAGCGTCAACGTTAGCATTAGCATAAGTAGCAGTAGTAGCATTAACGTTAGCAGCGTGCTCCAGGATTGCCAGGAAACCGTCCACTGCAGTGGAACGATCACCAAGCCGCCCCGGCCCTGGCGCCGAAACATACTCCACAGCATTACCAATAATGACATTGATGCCTAATGACACAGGCCTTACCTTTGTACAAGCCGACTTGATAGTCAAACCTTGTACGCTGCCCCTCGGTCTGCCGTCGTCAGCCGAGGAAACATCAGCACCGGCCCAATGTGTCGCTGAAACATGCTCCGAAGATTACGAACCTTCTCTAATCTTTTCATACTACTAGTTACATAAGGTGCACAGCATCCAGTATGATGGAACGAAAATAGAGGAAGGGTGTTTGGTGACCAGTACCATGGTCTTATAGGCTACGCCTCCATAGAGGCGGGACCCGGTCAGGTGTGGGTGCATAAATTGTTCGTGGTGGTGTACACTAGGTACAAGGAGATAAGGGGTATCTCAATAGGCTTGAGCGGGACGCGATAGCCATACGAAATATAACTGACACACTGAAACCATAGAACTAATCACTACTGACATGTACTGTAAGATAACCTGACACACTGAAACCACAGAACTAATCACTACTGACATGTACTGTAAGAGAACCTGACACGCTGAAACCACAGAACTAATCACTACTGACATGTACTGTAAGAGAACCTGACACGCTGAAACCACAGAACTAATCACTACTAACATGTACTGTAAGAGAACCTGACACACTGAAACCACAGAACTAATCACTACTGACATGTACTGTAAGAGAACCTGACACACTGAAACCATAGAACTGATCACTACTGACATGTACTGTAAGAGAACCTGACACACTGAAACCACAGAACTAATCACTGTACTGACATGTACTGTAAGAGAACCTGACACACTGAAACCACAGAACTAATCACTACTGACATGTACTGTAAGAGAACCTGACACACTGAAACCACAGAACTAATCACTACTGACATGTACTGTAAGAGAACCTGACACACTGAAACCACAGAACTAATCACTACTGACATGTACTGTAAGAGAACCTGACACACTGAAACCATAGAACTAATCACTACTGACATGTACTGTAAGAGAACCTGACACACTGAAACCACAGAACTAATCACTACTGACATGTACTGTAAGAGAACCTGACAAACTGAAACCACAGAACTAATCACTGTACTGACATGTACTGTAAGAGAACCTGACACACTGAAACCACAGAACGAATCACTACTGACATGTACTGTAAGAGAACCTGACACACTGAAACCACAGAACTAATCACTACTGACATGTACTATAAGAGAACCTGACACACCGAAACCACAGAACTAATCACTACTGACATGTACTGTAAGAGAACCTGACACACTGAAACCACAGAACTAATCACTACTGACATGTACTGTAAGAGAACCTGACACACTGAAACCACAGAACTAATCACTACTGACATGTACTGTAAGAGAACCTGACACACCGAAACCACAGAACTAATCACTACTGACTGTAAACCCAACACACTTCAAGATTGTTTATTGTCATGTGCACAGTTAAACAGACAGTTTGCCATACAATGAAGATCTTACTTTGCTAGTCCGCCCTTCACACAAAATCACACAATACTTAACTAAAACATATTTAAATACAAGCGAGTGCTAGAAAATAAGTGAAACCTGACTGACTGCTGAGTCACTAAGTAAGTGTTTTGAGTAGAGCACAAAGTCTCACAATAACAATATTTACATTTACATTTACATTTAGTCATTTAGCTGACGCTTTTATCCAAAGCGACTTACAAGTTCTGTACGACAAGACAGCAAGAAGGGTACAACTCTATCAGCTGAGTAAAAATGTTCATCAAAGTGTTGCGTGTTACAGTGAAGGTTAGTCAGGGTTCGATTTTTTTTTAATTTTTTTTTTATTATCATTTCAGATAATGGTTGAAGAAGTGAGTCTTTAGTCGACGGCGAAAGATTGGACGGGATTCGGCTGTCCTAACTGGGATGGGTAGTTCATTCCACCATTGTGGGGCAAGGACTGAGAATAGGCGGCTTCTCTTTGATGACCCTCCGCGAGCTTGGATAGGAGTAGGTCTGAGGCGGCCAGAAGATGCAGAGCGTAGGGGTCTTGAGGGTGTGTAGTTAGAGACCATTGACCGGAGGTAGGCGGGAGCGGTTCCCTTTGCCGCACGGTATGCTAGGTCGAGGGCCTTGAAGCGGATACGTGCAGCAATGGGGAGCCAGTGCAGGTCCCTAAGAAGTGGGGTGACATGGGCCGACTTCGGTAGGTTTGAGATCAGGCGGGCCGCTGCGTTTTGAATGAGTTGAACTGAGCTTGGTGGCAGTGGCCGGGAGGCCAGCTAGCAGTGCGTTGCAGTAGTCGAGGCGGGAGATGACTGTTGATTGGACGAGGAGTTGGGTGGCTTCTTTTGTCAGGAAGGGGCGTATCCTTCTGACGTTGCTCAGGAGGAATCTGCAGGTTCTGGTTGTCGCTGCAATGTGAGCAGAGAAGTTCAACTGGTCGTCGAGGACAACACCAAGGTTCTTGGCGGTCGGGGACGCGGTCACAGCTGCATTCTCGACTGTGATGGAGAGGTCGGTCAGGGGGGAGGATTTGGCCGGCAGGTGGAGCAATTCTGTTTGGCTTAGGTTCAGTTTGAGGTGGTTGGTCGTCATCCAGGCGGAGATGTCGGACAGACAGGCCGAGATCCGCTCAGAGACGTGGATATCTGAGGGAGGGAAGGAGAGAAAGAGTTGAGTATCATCGGCATAACAATGATATGAGAAGCCATGAGACGTGATAATGTTACCCAGTGATTTAGTGTAGAGGGAGAAGAGAAGGGGTCCTAGGACCGAGCCCTGGGGGACACCCGTCCGCAGGGGGCGGGTGGCCGACAGAGTCCCTCTCCATGACACTTGGTAGGAGCGGTCGTTGAGGTATGATGTCAGCCATGTCAGCGCAGATCCAGCCACTCCCATTCCTGCGAGGGCCGCGAGGAGGATCTGATGGTTGACTGTGTCGAAGGCTGCAGATAGATCTAGGAGAATCAGGACAGAGGAGAGGCCTTTCGCTTTTGCTAAGTGAAGTGCCTCTGTGACCGCAATGAGGGCCGTTTCTGTGGAGTGGCCAGTCCGGAAGCCAGACTGATTGGGGTCTAGGAGGTCATTCTATAAGAGATAAGCAGTAAGTTGGTTGGATACAGCACGTTCAAGTGTTTTAGAAAGGAAGGAGAGAAGAGAGACAGGACGATAGTTGCCTATGACGGTGGGGTTCAGGGTTGGTTTTTTTATGAGGGGCGTGGCTCTGGCTTGTTTTAGGGAGGTGGGGACCACCCCCGAGTTGAGTGAGGAGTTGATGGTTGCAGTTAGGAATGGGAGGATGTCCGGTGCTATGGTCTGGAGGAGTGGGGAGGGTAGCTGGTCCAGCTGGCATGTAGTCGGACGGTTCGACGTTACCAGTGTCAGGGTCTCGGCTTCTGTAATGGGAGAGAAAGATGACAGAGTGAAGGATGAGGTTCTCGATTCAGTGTTTGGAATGGGTGGGGGTTGGGAGAAGGAGCTGCGGATGTTCTCCACTTTTTCCTCAAAGAAGATCGCAAAGTCTTCGGCAGAAAAAGATGAGGGAGGAGGGGGTGGGGGGGGGGGAGTGAGGAGGGAGGACATGGTAGCATGCAGTTTGCGAAGATTCTTGGCAGAGGCCTCGATCCTATGGTGAAAGAAAGAAGCTTTGGCATTAGTAATGGTTTTGGAGAATGTTAACAAGAGGTTGTGATATGTGTCGATGTCAGCAGTGAGGCGTGACTTTCTATACTTCCTCTCAGCCGCTCTCAGGACCTGTCTTTGTTCTCTCACTGCATCCGTCAGCCATGGACTGGGTGGGGAACGGCGGGCAGGTTTCTCAACGAGGGGACAGAGCTTGTCGAAGGAGGTTGCAAGGGCTGAGAGGAGGGTGGAGGTTGCCATCTCTGTGGGGAGAGCAGAGAAGGTGTCACTCAAAGGTAGAGCGGATATTATGTCAGAGGAGAGGGTGGAGGGGGATAGGGAGGGCAGGTTGCGTCTGAGTGAGACGGTTTGAGTTGGGGTGAAGACCTTTCGATTAAGCATGAGAGTTAGTGAGAAGGATATGAAGGAATGGTCAGATACATTTAGGGGAGTTACCGTGGTGTTAATGATGCTGGAGTTACGGGAAAATATGAGATCCAAGGAGTTGCCTGCTTTGTGGGTGGGAGGCATGGCAGTGGGAGTCAGGTCAAATTGTTGTAGGAGGGAGATCACTCAGATGAGTCAGGCAGGTTGAAGTCGCCCAATAGAAGGAGAGGGGTACCATCTTCCGGTAAGGAGCTTAGAAGCATGTCCAGCTCATCTGTGAAGTGATCGAGGGGACCTGGAGGGCGATAGAGTGTAACAATGGTGAGATTGAAAGGATTAGAGACAGATACTGCATGATATTCGAGGGAGGAGAGTGACAGTTCTGGGAGTTGTGTTAGGTTTGTAGCCCATGAAGGAGATGTCATGAGGCCAGTGCCTCCATATTGACAGGGCCAAGCAAGCCATTGGCTAGATGTCATTTAGCTGACGCTTTTATCCAAAGTGACTTACAAGTTCTGTACAACAGGTCAGCAGGACGGGTACAACTCAGCTGAGTAACAATGTTCATCAAACAGTGTTGAAACTTGGGTGTTTTATTTTCTCTTTTTCTCCTTCATATCAGATATTGATTGAAGAAGTGTGTTTTTAGTCGACGACTAAAGTTCAATTAATGTTTGTACACATACACACAGCTGCCCTTGGAACACCCATGCCTACCAAATTGCCGTTTACATATTTTTTTTGCCCTACTTGAGTTCTACTTTGATTCTTTTCTTTCATTTTACTGTTACTTGTCTCTCTCTAAATTGAGGATTCTTTTGTGATGTAGCCCAGTGTTACGACCCGGTCTTAGGGTAAAAGACCCAGGTGCAACATTAATCTCCCCTCTCCCATCTCCCCTCTCCCAAGACCCGCCAGTGATAAGGTGTTGAAGGTTTATTTCTAACAGTAGCGTCAGCCTAATGGCAAAACAATAAACAGAAAGGAACTAAACACTATTAACTACAAACAATAAAGAAAAAGGAACTCAGGCTAAACAACCTAGAATTTACTACAAACAAAATAATAAACTAAAACAAACTCAGGCTATTAACTACAAACAATATCTCAATCTAACTCCTAACGCAATAAAACAGGAAAAAACCCATGCCTACTGTTACAAAGGATCAGATTAAACCGAATATATATATTTATTGATTGATATATATTGCATAATATTTGTATATCGTTTGATATCCCTTGTATATTCCTTGTACATATACACGGAATATCCCTTTAGCCTAGTACAGACCATAATATTTCATTCTCCTATTGGACAGCGGTCCACAGGCGCCAAGGCCATGCCTCCAGAGTCAGGTTCAAAGCCACCGTCAAGACATGTCTGTACATGCCCGGCCTTGCCCAAGAATACGAGACAGAAATGAGGTTGGCACTAGATTGTTCGCCGTGCATATAAATATGGCGCAGGTGAATACAGAAGCACTTAGAGAAACTTAGTGTTGTTACCCAATAAGTTGAAGCCTCACCCACGATACTCCGTGCGGTGAAGTATGGCCTGTTTGGCCCCAAATAAGAGCATTGAGACCGCGTGCGAATTAATAACTGAATTGTCAGAGTTTTTTATATTATATACATATTTCTATTAAGTCAGTAATAGTCTATTTGTGTATAGTGTATCGTGCGGTTAAAGTTCTACAGTGACCAGCATCACCAACGCTTCCTCGTATCAGCTAGAGAGCTTATCCAGGCTGGGCTGCTTTCATGGCGCTTTCACCCGAGGAGCCCTAGACGAGAACCGTGTGGACATGTACACTGGATTAATCTACCCGACGACTACATAGCCCTTTGCGGCTGGATTATATTTGCTTTTGGTCCTGTGATTAATGGAGCGGAGAATCGCCGACGCCTACACGTGTGTGGGATTTACCCTGTGAGGAGCCACGTCGAGCCTGCGCCTCAGAGAGCCTGAGGCAGGCTAGCTTTCTTCCCTGTGGATCTACAGGCTACGGAGAACAGCTGTATTCGTCTGTGGATCAAGATCTTATTGCACCGTCTCCCGTACTAAGAGTCTCCTTATCATCGTTGACCCAGGCTCTACTACCGACAGATCCTCTACCCCTGCTGGCTTACAACCGGGGGGACCCTTCCAGTATCTCCCGCTATATATTACTAGTGTACCATAGATATAATTCCCTAAGATTCAGGTTGTATAATTACCTCCTGCGTAACCAGAGAATGGACATTCATTATTGATTTGCCTACGCACATTCCTTTGCCTTATAAGCGCATCCAAAGTAAAATAGAGAAGTATATTATGTACCTTTTGCTGCAATAAATACTTAATTACAACTTTGTGTGGAACCGATTCATTGTGGGAAGTGTTCATCATATTTATATATCATGTACTGTATGGCCAGTAATTAAAGTACATAAGACGGTAGTGGTTTAATGATACCATACTTATCAATACAGTCAGGGAATTGTACCCCTCAGTTACAATTGGTCCTTCGAGCCGGAGGGTAACTAGTGTAATATTAATATAGTGGTATTAATATTGACATGGCCAATGATGAACACTCCACAAAACGGTTCTCCTAAAGTAGATCGCCCGCAGCGTAGACGGCAGACACCTCAGTACTTAGAGGATTACGTTGCCAATATACTACCTAGCTTTCTACAGACGGTAAACGCGGAAAAAGTAGATAGTAAAATTATGTCCGACCCTATCGACCAGGCTACCCCGCCAATAGAGGCCCTAGTGGGTTCTAACGTAACTGACCAAGCTCACGGTAGGGACCAGGAGGGACCCGACATGACTTTACCCCCCGCCAAGACCGAAGAAGTAGTCCCCGGAGAGCTCCAGGATAAAGACAGCCCTCCAGGGATGGAACTCGACCCGCTACAAGAAGAGGCGAGCACCCCGGAGATGGATCTCCAGGACTCGCCACAGGAGAACAGATCTCCAACGAGTACTGCCAGGAGCGGATCACCTCAACCAGCGTCTTCCCCCAGCGAGGCGGACAAGATGCTGGCACAGGCATTCCTCGCCAGCCTAGCAGCCTCAACAGAGCGCGATCGACTCCAAGCACAGACGCTTAGTGAGCGCGAACATTCTTCCATGGAAAGAGAACGCCTTCAAGCGCAGCAACGGAGCGACGAAGATCGTATACGTCTAGAGATTAGACGCCTTCAGACGGAAGAGAATATGGTAAGGGACCGGGCCGAAGCCCAGCGCGCCGCCGCCGAAGCCCAGCGCGCCGCTGCCGGTGCCCAAAGAGAAGCAGAGCGCGACCTCGCTCTCACCAAGCGCGAAGCCGAGCGCGACCGATTACAAGCGCAGATAATGGAGCAGCTGATCACCAGGGCAACACCCCCTCCCTCCGCACGGGGTTCCAGGGCCTCGTCAAGACAAGGGTCAAGGGCACCCTCCCCTACCCGATCAAGCGACCATGAGCCCGACCACCAGAGAGAGCCTATACCCCCCTCCGAACCCCTTCCCCGACCGGTCCAAGTGAGACCCAGCTACAAGGAAGAAACGGTCTACACCGCGGAGAGGATAAATAGATGACTACAGGATCTAGAGCACCTGCCAGAGGAAGAAGAAGAGGGAGAGGAGGAGAGTCAAGCCCGACAGCAGCACAGTACTCCACAGGACCAGGAGGTCCAGTACAGCCCAGGCTCTACCCCCGCGGCTCTGCGCTACAGACCCCCGACTCAATTCACGGGTGAGCTTGACGCACGACCAGCCCCGAGGAACAGCACCTGGATACGCGGGCCATGGTACCCAGCAGGTACCAGCCCACCAAGAGGCGTAAGAGGAGACTCGCCTAGGAGGCCTCTCTTCCAACGCTCACCGATGTGCCAGCCATCCATGGCATCATACATTGGCACACCGACGTTTCCGGACTTCACCCACGAGAACAGAGCACAGTACACGGAGCTACGAATGTGCTTAGAGACAATGATGTCCGATGTAGCTGATGAACCGTACAAGTATGCTATCCTACTGAAGCACCTCAAGGTGCCCCGAGCGCACAATATAGCGCTGGCCTATGCCACCTCTACTACCCCATACACAGCGGCTCTAGCAGCACTCGACCAAAGATATGGACGCATATGGGACTACGTAATACAAGAGATAAGGCATATTGACCGCCTACCCCCAGCCACAGACAATCGCTCACTAGATGACCTGTCTATCAAGGTACAATCCCTGGTAGGGATGCTGGGGGCGCAAAGAGAAAAGGGTATGCACGAACTGTACGCAAACTCTAATATCGAGAGGATTTTAGAGAAGCTTCCGCCCGCCCGACAAGAGCGCTTCAGGTGGCAGAGAGACCACCGTGATCCTAACGGTCCCGAGCCATCCCTCCTAGACCTAGCCGACTTCCTGGCGAGAGAAGTCAACAGCCTACGGTTGGATACGTTCATGCGGAGCACACCAAGCTCCAGAGAGGGACCTAGGAGAGCAAACGATGGCCGCAGATTGGTGACCGTCATGCACCAATCAGAATCAGTACCGAGCAGCAAGAACCACAGTACCCCCTCGATGAAAGAGAAGTGGAAGATGGTGTGCCCGTACTGCGAAAAGGAACACTGGTTGTCACAATGTGACACGTTCAAGAAGATGACCGCCGACGAGGTGAGTCAATGGATAAAGTCCAACCGACGCTGTTACCGATGTGCGCGCAGTCACATGGCAGCCGATTGCCGCTTAAAGAAGAGTAACAGAAGAAAGCCTGCACCCTCAAGCAGCACAAAGGCAAGTGTTATGTACATTGACCCCGCCAGCAGCGGGGGCGCCCGGGTGCTCTTAAAGGTGGTCCGCGTAACACTGAGTTACCAAGATAAGGTCATGGACACTTACGCCGTCCTTGACGACGGGTCAGAGAAGACCCTTCTCCTCGCGTCCGCTGCGGCCCAGCTGGGGCTGCGGGGGAGCGAAAACCAGATGACGATTCGGACAATAAGAAGAGATCTAAAGACGATAAAGGGCGAGAATGTCTCCTTCACTATCGCAGCAAGCGGGCAGCCAGAGAGACGGTATAGGATTACTAACGCTTTCACCAGCCAAGAAATAGGCCTGTCGCAGTACACCTACCCCATCGCCAAACTGATGGATAAATATGTGCACCTGCGTCAACTACCTATACCGCTCATAGACGGTGCCACCCCGACCCTGCTGATAGGCTCCGACCATGCAGACCTCATCGTCCCGATAGACCGGGTCCACACAGGGCCCAGAGGCTGTCCTGCAGCAGTCGAGACCCGCCTAGGATGGACATTACAAGGCCCCCTCGCTAAGTCTCTTAACCGAACAGCAGCCACTAACTGCCTCCACTCCAGAGTGACAGAAGAAGACACCACCCTCCTACAGCATGTCGAGAGGCTATGGACACTAGAGACAATGCCCTTTAAGAACGAAAAGAAAGACATTCGTTCCAAGGAAGACATTTACGCTATAGCCCTCCTCGAGCAGGGGACAAAGAGAGTCAAAGTCAACGGAGTGATGAGATACGCAACTCCACTCCTGAGGCGAGAGGGTATGCCTACCTTCCACGCCCCAAAAGAAGCGACGGAGCGGTATCTATTGAACACAGAGCGGCGCCTAGCCAGAGACCCCGCTCAAGAGACTGTGTACCGCGCTGAGATTAACAAGCTAATCACAGCGGGACACATAAAGAAAATTGACATTAAAGAGGCCGATCAGACGACCGAATCATGGTACGTGCCGCACCACAAAGTCCACCACAACGGCAAGGATCGTATTGTGTTCAACTGCAGCTACCAGATCGGATCACAAAATCTGAATAAAGAGCTCTTGCCCGGCCCAACACTCGGCCCCTCTCTACTAGGCGTGTTACTACGTTTCCGCCAAGACAAGGTGGCCATCAGCGGAGACATCAAAGGGATGTTCCTGCAGGTGAGACTAGTGGAGGAGGACAAGCCCCTGCTGCGGTTCCTATGGAGAGAGAGGATCGGGGATGAGCAACCAGCCATCTATCAATGGGAAGTCCTCCCTTTCGGAACCACATGCAGCCCATGCTGTGCTACGTTTGCACTGCAAAAGCACGTCGCAGAGGATCCAGCAGCTGATGAAGAGGTCCGACAAAGTGTAGGAAATAGTTTCTACGTGGACAACTGTCTGCAAAGCGTCTCGATGCCAGAAGAAGCCGAGGCCCTTCTACTCAAGCTCCGCGCCTCCCTGATCAAAGGCGGCTTTGATCTCAGGCAGTGGGCCAGCAGCGACCCGCAAGTATTGCGCAGCCTCTCCCCCGAGGACAAGGCAGCAAGCAGCGAGACCTGGATGGCGACCATCCCAGGAGAAGCCCAAGAAATGACATTAGGACTAGTCTGGCGCATGGGCGGCTAGGTGGTGTAGTGGGCAAGGCACTCGCCACCAGTGTGGAGACGCTAGGATTCGCGTGTTCGAATCCAGCTCTCCACATTGTTTTCAGTTTAGCTGGTCGTCCGCAGTAATACACATTGGCCGTATTACAGGGAGGGAAACTGAAGGGTGGGGATCGGGCGTTGTGAACAAGCGACTCCTACAAGTCGGTTGGTGCGCCTGCGCAGTAGAATCAGGAAGTGTCGGGGGCAGCGTGAGCCTCCCACGCGTTACTCCTCGACACTGAGAGATCGAGCTGCGCAGGTGAAAAGATGCGACTGCTGTTACCTCAAGTACCGGAGGGGACTTGTGCTATGTATGACTTAGTCCACATTGCAGCCGGCTTGTGGGAGGCAAGAAACAGCGTTCGTGACAGGGGAGGGTTGAATTGGATGATACGAAATTGGGATGGGAGAAAATATAGAAAAATGGGAGAAAAACTGGATCAAAAAAAAAAGGACTAGTCTGGCGCTTCAAAACAGACTCGCTCCATTATAAACACACACTCCTGACCAAGGAGCAGGGAAGGTCGACTGCACTACCGACCACCAGACGGAGTGTATACAGAACACTCGCCAGACAATATGACCCGTTGGGATGTATTCTACCTTACACCACCAGGGCAAAGATGATTGTAAGAGCGCTATGGGACAAGGACCAGGGCTGGGACGACCCCATACCCGAGCACCTTGCGTCCACATGGAGAGAGTGGGAGACGGAACTCAGCTCACTCCCAGGTGTCAACATACGCCGCAGCTACTTCCCACCCACAGTGAGGCCGGAGACGTGCCAGATGGACCTGCACGTCTTCAGCGATGCCTCCGAAGTAGCCTACGGTTCGGTGGCCTACTTGCGTGCCCGAGAGGAGGGAGGAGAAATACATACTGCTTTCATCCTGGCTCGCTCAAGAATAGCCCCACGCAAGCATCAGTCTATCCCGCGTCTAGAGCTCTGCGCAGCCCTAGCAGGAGCGCAACTCGCCACGCTAATCCAACGTGAACTCACCATTCCGGTGCAAAGAACAATCTTGTGGTCAGACTCCACGACAGTACTCACATGGATCCGGTCTGATTCGTGCAGATACAAGGTCTTCGTGGGAGTCAGAGTCACAGAGATTCAAGATTTAACAGAAGTAGCAAGCTGGAGGTATGTGGACACAAAACACAACCCAGCTGACGTCATCACCCGGGGAATGTCCCTGGATGACCTCACCCGTCACAACCTATACAGTGACGGGCCAGAGTTCCTCAAGCTCCCGGAAGAAGAGTGGCCTACACCCACCCCACGGGAAGCGAGTAAAGAGGAGGCCGAAAACAAGAAATCTATGTTCTGTGGATTGAACACACTCGTCTCCACAGACCCCGACATAGACGATTGCCTCACCCTAGAGAGTGCGCAGCTAAAGACATTCCTGTGGCACCACCCAGAGGTTCAGCTCACTACTGACATTACAGCAGCTGACTACGAAGAAGCAGAACTTCTTCTACTACAACGAGCCCAGAGAGACTCGTTTCCCGATGAGCTAGACTGTCTACAGGGAGCAAGGCCCGTCCCATCAGACAGCAGACTGCTCCACCTAGCCCCCGAGAGCGACGCCCATGGTCTCATCAGAGTGGGTGGTCGTCTGCGGAGAGCTCCAGACTTACCGGATGACGTCAAGTACCCGATAGTCTTAAACAGCCGACACAAGGTCACAGAGCTGATCATAATGAAATACGACGAGGATGTGCATCACGCCGGGGCAGAGAGAGTCTTCGCGGAGATCAGACGTCGTTATTGGATACTGCAAGGGAGAGAAGCAGTGCAGCGCTTCCACCGAACCTGTCTAGACTGTCGTAAGTGGCGAGCGCAGCCCAGTATACCCCGGATGGCTGACCTACCTCCCTGTCGCCTCCGACTCGGCGACAAGCCTTTTCACTCCACCGGTATGGACTGTTTCGGCCCGCTGTATATAAAGAAAGGAAGAGGAACCGAGAAGCGGTGGGGTATTGTATTCAAATGCATGACCACCCGAGCGATGCATATAGAACTCCTTCCAACCATGAGCACAGACTCATTCCTTATGGCCTTCCGAAGATTCACATCGCGGAAAGGCAAACCGTCTATACTATTGTCTGATCACGGGACAAACTTCAAAGGCGGAGAAAGAGAGCTGAGAGAGAGCTTCCAAGCTATGGGCCCAGAACTTAAGACCCACCTCGCTCCATCCCAGATTGACTTCCAGTTTAATCCCCCGAACGCACCTCACTTCGGTGGAACTTGGGAACGAGAAGTACGTTCAATAAAGACAGCCCTGTACGCCATGCTTGGGGCCCAGACCGTGGCGGAAGAAGTCCTAATGACAGTCCTCACGGAGATCGAGGGAGTATTGAACTCAAAGCCCCTCGGTTACGTCTCAAGTGATGTAGCAGATGTCGACCCAGTCACCCCCAACACACTCTTGATGGGGCGGCTGGACCCCGCGCTACCACAGACAATGTACAGGCCTGAAGAAGCGAACGGCCGAAGAATGTGGAGGTACAGTCAAGTATTGGCTGACAAGTTTTGGAACAGCTTCCTACTCCACTATCTACCGTCTCTACAGACCCGCCAGAAATGGGTGAAAGAGAGAGACAATTTGACAGAAGGGACAGTCGTCATGATTATCGACCAGTCACTACCCCGAGCTATGTGGCCGGCTGGCCGCGTAAGCAAAGTGATCACCGGTGCCGACGGAAAGGTCCGAGCAGCCGAAGTGCTCGTCCAGGGACGGATCTACACCGACCCGTGGCGAGGCTAATAGAACTGCCAAGGCTCCCCGATACTATCGATGACGACCATGACCCCATGACTTTGTGAACTGCCCGACCCCTCACAACAGACATTGAGTAGTGGACAGTGAGGTTAATCTGTCTCTGCTTAGCTAATTAGGTGGGACTAATTAGGAGGCGGCTGTTACAAAGGATCAGATTAAACCGAATATATATATTTATTGATTGATATATATTGCATAATATTTGTATATCGTTTGATATCCCTTGTATATTCCTTGTACATATACACGGAATATCCCTTTAGCCTAGTACAGACCATAATATTTCATTCTCCTATTGGACAGCGGTCCACAGGCGCCAAGGCCATGCCTCCAGAGTCAGGTTCAAAGCCACCGTCAAGACATGTCTGTACATGCCCGGCCTTGCCCAAGAATACGAGACAGAAATGAGGTTGGCACTAGATTGTTCGCCGTGCATATAAATATGGCGCAGGTGAATACAGAAGCACTTAGAGAAACTTAGTGTTGTTACCCAATAAGTTGAAGCCTCACCCACGATACTCCGTGCGGTGAAGTATGGCCTGTTTGGCCCCAAATAAGAGCATTGAGACCGCGTGCGAATTAATAACTGAATTGTCAGAGTTTGGCGCTATACCGTCGAGTGCGACATATTTCTATTAAGTCAGTAATAGTCTATTTGTGTATAGTGTATCGTGCGGCTAAAGTTCTACAGTGACCAGCATCACCAACGCTTCCTCGTATCAGCTAGAGAGCTTATCCAGGCTGGGCTGCTTTCATGGCGCTTTCACCCGAGGAGCCCTAGACGAGAACCGTGTGGACATGTACACTGGATTAATCTACCCAACGACTACATAGCCCTTTGCGGCTGGATTATATTTGCTTTTGGTCCTGTGATTAATGGAGCGGAGAATCGCCGACGCCTACACGTGTGTGGGATTTACCCTGTGAGGAGCCACGTCGAGCCTGCGCCTCAGAGAGTCTGAGGCAGGCTAGCTTTCTTCCCTGTGGATCTACAGGCTACGGAGAACAGCTGTATTCGTCTGTGGATCAAGATCTTATTGCACCGTCTCCCGTACTCGGAGTCTCCTTATCATCGTTGACCCAGGCTCTACTACCGACAGATCCTCTACCCCTGCTGGCTTACAACCGGGGGGACCCTTCCAGTATCTCCCGCTATATATTACTAGTGTACCATAGATATAATTCCCTAAGATTCAGGTTGTATAATTACCTCCTGCGTAACCAGAGAATGGACATTCATTATTGATTTGCCTACGCACATTCCTTTGCCTTATAAGCGCATCCAAAGTAAAATAGAGAAGTATATTATGTACCTTTTGCTGCAATAAATACTTAATTACAACTTTGTGTGGAACCGATTCATTGTGGGAAGTGTTCATCATATTTATATATCATGTACTGTATGGCCAGTAATTAAAGTACATAAGACGGTAGTGGTTTAATGATACCATACTTATCAATACAGTCAGGGAATTGTACCCCTCAGTTACACCTACCAAACTTGAGCTGTCAGTATAGCACACAGTTATATAGCGTACTTGCATCGCGTCCCGCTCTTAAGCCATACCGAGATATACCTCATCTCATGTACCTATTGTACTCCATCAACGAAAAAACCAAATACACCCCTCACCTGCCAGGCCCCGCCCCTAGTGGCGTGCTACTTAGTACTGGGCATGGCCACCACTCACTCTTCCTCTAATTTCGTTTCCATCATAGCGGATGCAAGTCGCCCTATGCAACTAGCTGTTCGAAAAGTTTAGATAATATTGAGTGCTTACCGAAGATTTGCCTACCCCTGAAATCTTTGCGGCATGTTCTGGCGGTTCTGCGACTCTGCAGCGGGATGCATTTTCGATGCATCTCAGCGTCGAGTTCGGTAGTTTCCTTGTCTTGTTGACAGCAGACAGGGGACAGCGTGTGAGGTGTAGCTATCGAGCTACCTCGCACAAGGTAGGACTTACGCCACTAGGCATTATCGCTGGTGTTAGTAAATGCTGCTTGTTGTGAGTTGTATTTTGCGCCAGGGGCAGGATGTTTGGGTAAACGTCCCTCTAAGAGGTGGACGTTTCCCAGGCTGTCCTGGAGCGCGCTGCTAATACTAAAATGCTATAAATGCTGGGTCAATGTTCTACTGTTCCCCGCTGTGGGATGTCACTAGGCATGACAAATGCTGGCGTTTGTGATGTGCTCGGGTTGTCCCGAGAGACAACCGAGTGTGTATTGGCGCAAGCGGCGGGATATCTGGGTAAACGTTGTTGTTTTCCCCGTTATCCTGAAGCGCGCGGCTAACGCTATGCTATTTTTGGGCTACTGTTTCTATTCTGTCTCTCTGCTACGGGAATGTCTGTCTATACTACAGTTTTTCCCTCCTCCCAACCATTCATGCTGACGGTCAATCGGTGTCTACTGGGGGAATAGTGCGGGGGGGGGGCTTTGTTTACCTTCTTGGGTAAATGAGCTGAGGTCTAGGGCTGGTGTGCTGTTGTGAATATTATGAATGAATGCGGGACTGGTTCTCTCTGGTCCACCTCCCCTTAACGTCGTGTGCATGGGTTTGCCCATTCTACAGTATGTTCGTGGTGTTAGTTCATTTATTCATTAACCCCTTCATGGTGCACACCACAGTGGAGGTTGCTGTTTGCAACCACCACTGGTGTTCCGTGTTTGCATCAGTCCTTTGCTTTTGTCATGTTGAAACAGTGCCCCGCCCGGCCGACGCCTTGAGGTGGGTTGGCCCGGCGAGTGGCTGGTGGGCTGCTAAAGCCTGTACCGCCACGGTATGGAATTGGCAGCGATTAGTAACTGTGTTCGAATTGCTGTTTTTTCTATAAAGAAAATTGTGTCTGGTGGCGGGGCCTTGAGGGCCAGCCGACGTCGACACATCGCGCGAGGTTGTTGACGTTATTAGTTTTGACCTGGCTGCAAGCTATAACCGCTCAGGGCTCCCCTCTCCGCAGGGGATTTTTGTCTTCCGCTGCAGCGCGGGCGGTATTGTCCTAGGCCCCACACCGCCTCACACCGCGCAGCCAGAAGAAGAGAGAGCACGGCCTCGTCAGCGGTGATGACGAGGCCCTCGACAGGCGGCCATGTTTTCCCCCGCCAGAGGTATCCTGGGCGTTGAATCGACAGGTGTCCACAAGGCCGACAGCCTTGGCGGCCGAGGGATCGGCCATGTTGGATGGGCTCGGTTTGGAATATACAAGCCGTCGCCGTCCTGCCGCGAGCAGCCAGCTCTCCGATCACTCCCTCCCCCAACACCAGCGGAAAAAGGGGGCTCTGATTGTTTCCTTTGGCTGCAGGCCGCGTGCCTTCGTTGAAGCGCGTGCGGCCCCACTTTTCGCTTCTCATGGGGACAGGGGCTGACACCCAGTTGATGGCTGAGCCTGGGTCTGTCCGTGAGAGTGTTGTGCTGTCAAGCGGCTCCCACACCATAAGCTGTGTTGGTTGAGCCTGGTGTTATGTCTGTCAACTATAAGTGTTGTCAGCAGGGGGGCTCGAAACCTTTTTGAGGCACACAGTGCAGGCTTCCCCGACCTCGCCTTCGCCAGGCCAGGTATCATGTTGGTGCCTCCCACTCCTGCGAGATCGGCAGTGGTCTGAAAAGAAAAGGTGCGCGTGATTTAGGTGGTAGTAATATCACTGCAGGGCTACGGTGTGTAGGAACCCATGGGGTCCTCACGCCTTGCATGTCCGGCTGCAGAACAACTCCTCAGCATGTTCTGGAGGGGTGTTCAGTGGGGGGGCTTTTGTCACCTAGATTGATGTCAGCTTCCCCCGTATCAAACCGGCCCTTTCTGTCGGGGTGCGATTGCCTCGTGGGTAGTGTCAGGTTCCGACCCGACTCCACGGAACACTCTGCTCGCAAGGGTCCAGGGTTGGCTACGCACAGCGGGTGGGACCGGGCCGACTATCTACAGTTCCTGGCGGACCTGCGCCACATGGCGGCGGGTGTGTTGGGAGTGTCATCACATATGACTACGGCAGTACCATATGTCGAGGTGGATGGAGAGAACGCTGAGGTGGGGACTTGTATTTACACAACCCCACCCGTTTTCGGGTTTGGTACAGACCCTATTGTCAGGGTCACCAGCAGTGACAGCTCTGGTCAACGAGATCCAATCTCTGTGGACGAAGCAAGCCATCGTCGTGGCGTTTTCCTCCCGGTGTTCTCTGGTGCCTGAGAAATCGGGAGGGGGGGGTGTCAGACCCATGCTGGACCTGTCCCATGGGAAGGTTCAGCATTTTTTGGATCGTCTCCTACCTGTTGAACACTGTCAGGTGGGGGTCTGGTTCTCCTCCATAGACCTGTAGGATGCGTATTCGCATCTCCGATCTTCCATCCTAGGGCTTACCTACGCTTCCTTTGCAGGGTTAGCATATGAGTACCAGAGGCTGCCGTTCGGTTTTCTCTGGCTCTCTGCATCTTCACCAAGTGTGTGGAGGCCGCACTGGGGCCTCTGCGTCGTCAGGGGTTACGAAGTGTATTCTGCCCTGACGACGTTCTGGTCTTTGGCGGTCAAGGTGGATCGTCGGGTCTCGTACCAGGCAGGTTCCTGCCAGCCTGGGGTTTGCTGTACACTGGAAGTAGAGTACTCCTCTTCCCAGTCAACGGTTGGAGTGCTATGGGCATCCCTCTCGGAGCGTGTTGTCGACACGCTCTGGAGGTTCCGTCCTAGGGCGGTTACAGCGCTGTCCGTGATACGCCTGCTCGGTATGATGGCATCTGCTCATTCCGTGGTCCCTCTTGGCCTCCTCTTCACCCCAGGAGGGGGTTACGGAGGTGGGTTTTCCAGTATGGAAATAGACCCGGTGAGAGGCAAGTGGAAGCGGCTAAGGTTCCCGTGTCAGTACTGGGGGACCTTGCCCTGGGGGGTTTCCTCACCAGGGGGGTCCCCATGGGCAGTAGGCTGTCACACGTCACGTTTTTCACCGCTGGAGACGCGTCGGGCCAACGCAGTAGGGGGCAGCTGGCAAACCATGCTGCCCGGTCTGCGCTACGTTCAATGTGTTGGTATTGAAAGCGGTCCTTCTGGTCCTCAAACAGTGTTGATCAGGACGGACAATACGACGTCAGTGTCGTATATCGACAGACAGGGAGGAGTACGCTCCCCCCGTCTGCACCGGGCGGCGGGCGGCTGGCTATGGGCGTCCTCCATCTGCGCGGCCTGAGGGCTCCTCACATCCCCGGCAGGGTGAATGTGGGTACAGGTGTAATGTCGCGGGGCGGTCCTCATCCTGACGGGTGGGGATTACGTCTGGACATAGCCAGGCAGGTCTGGGACCGATGCCGTGCCGCCTGGGATTCTTTCCCCATACATCTGTTAGGTCAGTTGTTGGGACGGGTATGTTGAGGAGCGCAGGTCCTTGATCCTGATTGCGCCAGACCGGGGTGCAGCTGTGTGGTTCCCGGTCCTGATCCAGCTACTGGTAGCTCCGCCATGGCCTATTCCTTGGTCAGCGAAGGCCCTCACTCAAGCACACGGGTCGCTGTTCAGCACCCGGTGTTGTGCCAACGTCTGATGGTTTGGCTGGTGAGAGGGTAAGTCTGGAGAGGATGGACCCTTCTGTGGTTGATACCATCCGGAATGCGCATGCTCCCTCCACAGTCGCGCTTACGCGGGCAGATGGCGTATGTTCCAAGAGTGGTGTAAGGCGGGGGGCAGGGACCGGTGTCCTGCCCCCTGGATACTGTCCTTGTTACCTCCAGTCTCTCCTTGATAGACTGTCGGCTTCGACGGTGAGGGTATATGCAGCAGCTATATCCTCTTATCATGTGGGATTTGAGGGTGATGTTTTGTTCAGCTACCCTCTTGTGAAGCGTTTCCTGCTTGGCGCCCGACGCGTTAAGCCGGTAAAACGCTCTTTGGCTCCGAGTTGGGATCTTCAATTGGTCCTCGGTCGGTTGTCCTTGGCTCCGTTTGAGCCTCTTGAGCAAGCGCCGTTGGAACAGCTGTCGTTCAAGACCGCGTTCTTGCTGGCCGTCACCTCCGCTGAACGCGTGGGTGTGCTTTGTGCTCTCTCGGTACGACCAGAGTGCCTGTCTTTCGTTCTGATTGCGGTGCCACTCTGCGGCCTAATCCTGCCTTCGTGCCTAAAAATATCCGGAGTTCCTTCCGCTCCAGGGATATTGTGGTTCAGGCGTTTCATCCACCTCCTCACGCTAGTGAGTTGGAGGCGGGCCTTCACCTGTCATGTCCGGTCTGTGCTTGGGGATTTACCTCAGCCGTACTCAGGGCCTCAGGGCTACCGATCAGATTTTTGTCTGTTACGGTGGTTCTCGTGCCGGTAAGGCACTATCGAAACAGCGCCTGTCCCATTGGTTGTGCGAGGGCATTGCCCTCTGCTACACGTTGGCCGGGCTGGATCCCCCTGGGGGCGTCAGGGCGCACTCCACTCGTGGGGTGGCGGCCTCTGCCGCTCTGCTGGGTGGGGCCTCGGTGGAGGACATCTGTGCTGCAGCTTCATGGTCCTCCCCGGGTCCCTTCGTAAGGTTTTACCTCATGGACATGACCGGGGGTTCTGTCTCCCAGGCGGTTCTGAGGTCTGTGGCCTCTCCTGCTTCCCGTCCTTTGGTGGGGTAGCAGGGGTGTGTGGGTATGGGCCACAGTGTGTTGTGTCACACGTGGTTCCGCCTGTGCTGTGTGTTCAAGGGGTTCTAGTTCCCTCTTGTTCGCACTCGGGTGGAGTTGACTGTGCCCCCTCTTCATTAGGAAGGATGGGGTGACGGGACTCCCCTTCCCCCTTGATGTGGGCTTACGGGTCCTCAGGGGGTGCATCTGTCGGGCCTCGCGTCCGCTCTACCCCATATCTCGGTATGGCTTAAGAGCGGGACGTGATGCAAGTACGCTATATAACGAGTTATAGTACTGGCTAAGGGTCCCGCTCTTAGCGTGCCCTGAGTTCCCTTGGGGAAACTTTTCTTTGGAAACGATTTTTTCCGAGGAAGAGTGAGTGGTGGCCATGCCCAGTACTAAGTAGCATGCCACTAGGGGCGGGCCTGGCAGGTGAGGGGTGTATTTGTTTTTTTCGTTGATGGAGTACAATAGGTACATGAGATGAGGTATATCTCGGTATGGCTTAAGAGCGGGACGCTTAGCCAGTACTCATATAACTAGGTTATATACATAACCTGTCGATAATCACACACAAAAAAGGTCCTCATAATGCTGGCTGGCAGGCTGGCTGGAAGTGGAGAGGAGAGCCCACATGAGCCAGGGGAAGCCCGCCCTTAAAGGAAAACTCCAACATTTTGGGAAATGAGCTTATTTAACATCTTCCCTGGAGTTAGACATGCATTAGGCTTAGGGAACGCCCGCACCTTTAGCGTAGCTTAGCTTCATCACTGGAAATGGGTCAGACCTTTACCCTGAAGTTCCTTACAGTCCCCTACAAGGCCTACAGTCACGAAATACACTCCAAATACAACTCCAAAACGTTCCTGTAAACATGTTGTAACTTGTGACCTGTGTATTTACCACGTGGAGAAATAAAAAATTATTGAATTCGACATTTACATTTTCTAAGCAAATATACTCGGAACAATTTTTTGCCGAACTACTCCTCTCTGGGCTCAGTGATTTCACGTCACCAGTGCTACTTTCTAACGTGAGAGCAGTGTTTGTTTACATTTTCATTTCATTCAAAGGATCTGAACCGATTGAAGTTTATGGATACCATGACTGTGGTAAGTTTTAAGGGGCTAGCGTTACACAATAAATGAGTTATAATAATACCACAAGTGTGGATTCACTCGCCCAAACCCTGTAGCCGTGCATCGCAGTCATGAAAGGGGCTAACTAGGTCGATAGTCCAGCAACGTTGTGACTGTCCTATTCATCAATCTCACAATATTCGCTAACGTTAGACAGATGGAATACAGCCTTCCATCTAAAAACATAAAGGAAAACTTACCACAGTCATGGTATCCATAAACTTCAATCGGTTCGGATCCTTTGAATGAAATGAAAATGTAAACAAATACTGCCCTCACGTTAGAAAGTAGCACTGGTGATTTTTACAGGAATGTTTTGGAGTTGTATTTGGAGTGTATTTCGTGACTGTAGGGGGACTGTAGGGAACTTCAGGGTAAAGGTCTCACCCACTTCCAGTGATGAAGCTAAGCTACGCTAACGGTGCGGGCGTTCCCTAAGCCTAATGCATGCATGTCTAACTCCAGGGAAGATGTTAAATAAGCAAATTTCCCAAAATGTTGGAGTTTTCCTTTAACCCACAGGCCTGGAGGCTGGAACCAATCAGCTCCCTGGAATCTGACACACTCACACAGTCCAATCATTCACTCAACCAATCACCAAGAGAGAAGGCTTCTACCTTTGGTGTCACATAATATCTAGTGCTGTCAGGCAATTAAAAAAAATGATCTAATTCATTAAAGGATTTGTAATTAATCGCATTTTAATCGCATAACCAAAAAACGGCGTTGCAATCTGATGAAACATGGTGGAGAAATGTACATTATAAAAAAAGTGTACTTACAGTAGATTTCATTCACGGTTCGTGAATCACGCCTGATGATACTAAATCCAGATTGAACTCTGCCATTGGAAAGGGGAGATTTGGCCCGATCCATAGATGTGCGACTTGGCCATAATAAGGTAATTTATAGGCCTAATATTCTATATTCTATAATCATATTTCAAATTGCATGTGTCCGGATGGCAGAATTCAGTACTGTATCTACAAAACCTTCTGTTTAATCATCTTCCCTTTATTAATTTGCTTAGATAATGTAATTGATATTCTTATTTGGTTCATTACAATTTACTCAAGCCTAGTAACAGACACAGTATTTCTGACACTGGGAATACATTCCCTGAGATCCATAGATGCCCCTAGAATCAGATACCAAGAACATGCAAATGGACCATTTAAAAAAAAGTCTGTAAATGTTTATTCTACGTTCTTATGGAATGAATGAGATATATAAAAATATATTTTTTTTTAATAGATTTTGCGCAAATTTTCATAACGCGATAATTTGCTGTGTAATTAATTAATCTAATTAACGTGATAAACTGACAGCCCGAATAATATCATAACGTTTACCTCTATTCTTCTGCTCACAGGTATGGGCAGTGCTCCAGTTTGATTTTCAATGTGACGTTTGAAGACAGCACTATGTTGATTGGTGAGTACTGAAGCAAGAAACAATGTGAATACTTTAAAGTAGGGCTGTCAATCCATTAAAATATTTAATCGCGATGAATCGCTTGATTGTCCATAGTTAACTGTGATTAATCACATATTAATTGTGAAATTTGTATCTGTTCAAAATGTACCTTAACTCATTCAGCGCCAGCTATTGGTCGGGGCCCGCTGTAACTAGGCTGTGCTTTAAACGATAGGAGTGCGTCACCTTGTTTGTAGAGCTATAACGATAGGTTATGTATATAACCTAGTTATATGAGTACTGGCTGAGCGTCCTGCTCTTCGCCATCGAGATATACCTCTTCAGTACCTAGTGTACTCCATCAACGAATAAAAAACAATACACCCAGCACCTGCCAGGCCCCGCCCTAGTGCTACGTACTATATAGCACTAGGCGTGGTCACCACTCGCTCTTCCTCGGAAAAATGTTTCCCAAGAAAAGTTTCCCCAAGGGACCTCAGGGCAAGCTAAGAGCAGGACGCTCAGCCAGTACTCATATATCGTTATATTAGTCGTACTGGCGAATCGCGTCCTGCTCTTCGCCATCGAGATATGGGGACAGAGCAGACGCGAGAACCAACAAATGCAGCCCCTGAGGGCCCTAAAGCCCACATCAGAGGGGAGGGGAGTCCCGTCATCCCATCCTTCCTAATGAAGAGGGTGCGGCAGTCAACTCCACCCGAGTGCGAACAAGAGGGAACTAGAACCTCTCAAACGCACAGCACAGGCGGAACCACATGTGACACAACACATTGTGGCCCACACCCACACACTCCTGCTACCCCACCAAAGGACGGGAAGCAGGAGAGGTCACAGACCTCAGAACCGCCTGGGAAACAGAACCCCCGGTCATGTCCATGAGGTAAAACCTTACGAAGGGACCCGGTGAGGACCATGAAGCCGCAGCACAGATGTCCTCCACCGAGGCCCCACCCAGTAGAGTGGCAGAGGCCGCCACCCCACGAGTGGAGTGCGCCCTGACGCCCCCAGGGGGAGCCAGCCCGGCCAACGTGTAGCAAAGGGCAATGCCCTCGCACAACCAATGGGACAGGCGCTGTTTCGACAGTGCCTTACCAGCACGAGAGCCACCGTAACAGACAAAGAGCTGATCGGTAGCCCTGAGGCCCTGAGTACGGCTGAGGTAAATCCCCAAAGCCCGGACCGGACATGACAGGTGAAGGCCCGCCTCCAACTCACTAGCGTGAGGAGGCGCCTGAACCATAATATCCCTGGAGCGGAAAGAACTCCGGATATTTTTTGGCACGAAGGCAGGATTAGGCCGCAGAGTGGCACCGCTATCGCAACGAAAAGACAGGCACTCTGGCCGTACCGAGAGAGCACAAAGCTCACCCACGCGTTTAGCGGAGGTGACGGCCAGCAAGAACGCGGTCTTGAACGACAGCTGTTCCAACGGCGCTTGCTCAAGAGGCTCAAACGGGGCCAAGGACAACCGACCGAGGACCAATTGAAGATCCCAGCTCGGAGCCAAAGAGCGTTTCACCGGCTTAATGCGTCGAGCGCCAAGCAGGAAACGCCTCACAAGAGGGTGGCTGAACAAAACAACACCCTCAAATCCCACATGATAAGAGGATATAGCTGCTGCATATACCCTCACCGTCGAGGCCGACAGTCTATCAAGGAGAGACTGAAGGTAAATAAGGACAGCATCCAGGGGGCAGGACACCGGGTCCCTGCCCCCCGCCTTACACCACTCTTGGAACATACGCCACCTACCCGCGTAAAGCGCAACAGTGGAGGGAGCATGCACATTCCGGATGGTGTCAATCACCGAAGGGTCCATCCTCTCCAGACTTACCCTCTCACCAGCCAAACCATAAGAGGTTGGCGTATCACCGGGGGCTGAAACAGCGACCCGTGTGCTTGAGAGAGGGCCCTTGCCGACCAAGGAACAGGCCACGGCGGGGCTACCAGTAGCTGGATCAGGACCGGGAACCACACCGCTGTGCCCCGGTCCGGCGCAACCAGGATCACGGTCCTGCGCTCCCTCCGTATCCGCTCCAACAACTGACTCAACAGATGTATAGGGGGAAAGGCGTACAGAAGGCCGGGCGGCCATGGATACATTGAGAAGGCATCCACCCCCAAGGGGGGATGGTCTTCCCGACTGACCGAGAACCACAAGGGGCACTTGTGAGATTGTCTGCTCGCAAACAGATCCACTGAAGCTTCCCCGAAGCGATCCCAGATCTGCCTGACTACGTCTTGGCGCAGTTCCCACTCGCCGGGACGAGGACCGCCCCGAGACATCATATCCGCGCCCACATTCTCCTTGCCAGGGATGTGGAGCGCCGTCAGACTGCGCAGCCTGAGAGCTGCCCATAGCCAGAGTTCGACCGCCGCCCGGTGCAGGCGGGTGGATCGTGTTCCACCCTGCCTGTTGATATACGCCGCTGCCGTCATACTGTCCGTTCTGACCAGAACGTGCTCGCCTACCACCAGGTGGGCGAACCGTCTGAGGACCAGGAGGACCGCCCTCAATTCCAACACATTGATGTGCAGGGTAGACCGGGCAGCATGGATCGTCCAGCTGCCCCGCACTGTGTTGGTCCGACACGTCCCTCCCCAACCCGTGAGGGAAGCGTCGGTGAAGACCGTGACGTGTGAACACCTGCTGCCCATGGGGACCCCATTGGTGAGGATACCAGGCCTCCTCCAATGGGCGAGATCCCCCCATATTGACAAAGGAACCGTCAACCGTTTCCATTTGTCCCTCACCGAGTCTATTCTCATACTGGAGAACCACCTCTGTATCCTCCTCATGAAGAGGAGGCCAAGAGGGACCACCACGTGAGCAGATGCCATCATACCGAGCAGGCGCATCACTTGCAGCGCCGTGACCGTCTTTCCAGGACGGAAACCCCAGAGCGCGTGGAGGATAGACACCCTCCGTTGCTCCGAGAGGGTTACAATCATGGGCCTTGACCTCAATGTCAAGCCCAAGTACTCCACCTGTTGACTGGGAAGAGGCGTACTCTTCTTCCAGTTCACAGCAAAACCCAGCTTGGTGAGGAATTCCACCACCAGCCTGGTATGAGACCTGGCGACCTCCTCCGACCGGCTGAGGAGCAGAATGTCGTCGAGATAGAATAGAATTCGTATTGACCTGATGACGTAGAGGCTCCAGCGCAGTCTCTACGCACTTGGTGAATGTGCGGGGAGCCAGAGAATAGCCGAACGGCAACCTCTGGTATTCGTACGCTACGCCCTGAAACAGGAACCGTAGGAACTTCCTGTGAGGAGGGAAAATCGGGATGTGAAAATACGCATCCTTCAGGTCTATGGAGGTGAACCAGTCTCCCACTCTGACAGAAAGTAGCAGGTGTTTGACGGTCAACATTCTGAATGGTCTCGCCACAATCAGACGATTGAACGTGGACAGATCCAGTATAGGTCTGACCCCTCCCGTTTTTTTGGGCACCAGAAAATAACGGGAGTAGATGCCTGACATCGCGTCCTCTCTCGGGACCACGACTACGGCCTGCTTCGCCAACAGAGATTGGATCTCGTCGGCCAGAGCTGTCACTGTTGCTGACCTTGACAATAGGGTCTGCACCAAACCTGAGAACGGAGGGTGGGGTCGTGCGAACTGCAAAACAAGCCCCAGCCTCAACATTCTCTCCATCCACCCCACCAAACGGCATTCTTGTCGCCATATGTGATAATAATCCCAGAGCGCACCCGCCGTCAACTGACGCTGGGCCGCAAGGAACAGCAGATAGGTGGCCCGGTCCCTCCCGCTGTGCGTAGCCTCTGAACCCGCCAAAGCGGACAGGGCGGTCGCACCCAAGGGGGGACCCCGACAGAAAGGGCCGGTTTGATACGGGAGAAGCTGCCATCAAACTGGTTGACACACACTCCCCCCTGAACACCCCTCTAGAGCATGCTGAGGAGTTGTTTCGCAGCTAGACATGCAAGGTGTGAGGACCCCATGGGTTCCTACACACCGTAGCCCTGCAGTGATATTGCTACCACCCAAATCATGCGCGCCTCTTCTTTGCAGACCACTGCCGATCTCACAGGAGTGGGAGGCATCAACGTGATACCCCGCCTGGCGAAGGCGAGGTCAGGGTAACCCGTGCTGAGCATTCATACGAAGAGGCCTCGAGTCCCCCTGCTGACCACTGTAAATAGTGGCAGCCGTAACACCAGGCTCACCAATCACACAACGTGTGGCGCGGGAGCCACGTGACAGCACAACATTCTCACGGACAGACCCAGGCTCAGCCATCAACTGGGTGTCAGCCCCTGTCCTCATGAGAAGCGAAATGTGGGGCCGCATGCGCTTCAAAGAAGGTTCGCGGCCCGCAGCCAAAGGAAAACGATCAGAGCCCCTCTTCCGCTGGTGACAGGGGAGAGGAGTGATCGGGGAGCGGGCTGTTCGCGGCAGAATGACTACGGCTTGTAACTTCCAAGCCGAGTACATCCAACATGGCCGATCCCTCGGCCGCCAAGGCTGTCGGCCTTGTGGACCCCTGTTGACTCTCCGCCCAGGGTACCACTGGCGGGGGAAACATGGCCGCCTGTCGAGGGCCTCGCCACAGTCGCTGACGAGGCCGTGCTCCAACCTCTGGCTGCATAGCATGAGGCGGTGTGGGACCTAGATCAACAACCGCCTGCGTCTCCGCAGAACAACCAAAGAGTCCCTCTGTGGAAAAAGGAGCCGTGAGGAGAGAAAACCTTTCTTCTTCCCCAAGAGGAGATTGCTCCAACCAGAAATGCCTATTAACAAGCGTTGATAGCATCCTAATCCTCCCCGCAGTTATAGCTTGCGACTGAGTCAAGATCTCTATAACACCAAAAACATGCAAAATGTTTTCAGCATCGGCTGGTCCTGTAGCCCCACTACCGACGCTAATGTGGACAGAGAAACAGTCAGCTGAGCCACAACACTGGCCGCCGCAAAATTCCATCCTGCAGCAGTATAACTCTCATCAGTCCATACTGCCACCCGCCGGGCCGACTTGCTCTCAAGCGTCGGCTTCCGGGTGGGACACCGTTCAACCCCGCCGGGGCACAGGATCGATGCTACCCGCCCTGCACACCCGCCCTGCACCCTGTTGTCAACCCATTCACCCATAAAAAGGGTAAATAGGACTCAGCAGAACCCCCCACATTAGCTACCGACTGACCTTCATCAATGAACCGGTTAAGAGGAGGGAAAAGCGGCAACATCCCACGGCGGGGAACATTAGAACAGTGACCCAGCATTATAGCATTAGCGTTAGCATTAGTGTTAGCAGCACGCTCCAGGATCGCTTGGAAACCGCCCACTTCAGGGGAACGTTCACCAAAACATCCCGCCCCTGGCGCCGACACACAACTCGGTTGTGTAACAAAACAACCAGCATTACTAACACTAGCATTAATGCCTGATGACACAGGGCCTACCTGTGTACGAGCCAGCTCGATAGCCAAACCTCGCACACTGTCCCTCGATCTGCTGTCACAAGACGAGGAAACATCAGGATAGACCCGACGTGTCGTTGGAACATGCCGCGAAGATTCCAAGGGTAAGCAAATCTCCGGTAAGCACTCAATATTACGCAATTTCTCTAAACTTTTCATGACAACTAGTTGCATAGGGTGCACGCATCCGCTATGATGGAAACGAAAATAGAGGAAGAGCGAGTGGTGACCACGCCTAGTGCTATATAGTATGTAGCACTAGGGCGGGGCCTGGCAGGTGCTGGGTGTATTGTTTTTTATTCGTTGATGGAGTACACTAGGTACTGGAGATGAGGTATATCTCGATGGCGAAGAGCAGGACACGATTCGCCAGTACGACTAATATAACTATATTCTATATTATAGCTATGGATACAATACTATGGCCCATTTGACATCACCTATCTATCGGAAAAAGAATACATTTTTCCATCCATATGTTCCCATGTTATACCGTGGTGAATATAAGTATGGCTTTAGAGCGGTCTAGGGTCATTCATGAAATGCTGAGTTAGCCTTATACGTCAATTCCACTATAGATGTTGCCATTTCTTGCCTGTACACGCTATTATTCCGAAATCAAATCTATATCATAGGTATTATGTTCCATCATGAATGCATGAAAGGGGGGGGGGGTCGTTTCTCATTATTTGATTGTCAGTAACGGCATTCGTATTCACTAAAAATGCTTATCAGCCCGATCGGTATAAAAGCATTGCAGGATCAAGCTAAAATTGACGTCAGATCGTCCTTACCTGCAGGCATGTGCACACATAGAGCCCAAGGGGGGCTTGAGCACCTGCCTTTTTGAGCCTCATAAAAAAGTGCCCCTTAAAAAAATATATATATATATAATTTTTTTTTGCCGTTACGCATATAGACTGCCCTTCCAACTGAAAAATGTCAGGATAGAATCAAAATATTAGGTAAAGAGAGAGAGATGCCCCATATTCCATTACAGTTTGCACGGCCTCCTCAGCGTGCCTCTCCGCCGACCTATATTCTATGCATAGCGTGGGTGGTGATGATGATGATAATAGAAACCGCTGTGGCGCATACAGTTGAATGCTGGTATTACACTCATTGAGGGACACGAAGAAGTCAAGTCCGATGGGATTTGGGAATCTCAAATACAAATCGGGATTGGAATAAAAAATGCATTTATATTAAACAATACAGAATATACAGCACTTCTTGGGGTCTGTAGGGTAAGCACTTATTCCCTCCCCCCTGAACATTTCTGGAGATGTATGGGCCTTTTAAGTCAGTGATAAAAGTGTCTTTCAAGGATAAGTGAGCTCCTGCACTGATTATTATAGTTCAATATTCAATATTTGATCACCAAAACCCCCCCGCCCGAAAAGGGCCCTTAAAAATCGGGCTCGGTTAAAACACACACAGGTATAGTGCCCTTTTCAGCCTTTGAGCACCTGCCCCTCTAAAGTCCTGTGCACGTCCCTGCTTACCTGTGATTGGGAGTATTACAAAAATAATATTCCAATTGTTTTTGGATTTATGCAAATGTATGTTTATTACATAAGAACAAAGGTACTGCATTTAGCATAAAATAAATATGCTGCAAATAACCATAACATGGCAAAGCCCAGTAGGCAAAAACAGATGGCCATATTGACCTGCTAAATGTAACATTACTCAGTAATATGAGTACTTACACAGTAGTGTCCAACTTTACTCTTATAAAGGTTCACTAAAACATCCCCTGTTTTTGTAACCATTAAAACCAAATGATGGACCTCAATACATTACAACAACAGACACACTGTACAACAGGTACATTGGTAAGCTAGACTTTCCATTACTCAAAGATCATTCCCTGAATCCCTCACACATCTAAAGCAAATCACACAATGTAATTGTGTCCAACCTCACATGGGGAAAAATAAAGGGTCACAAAAACATCCCTTTATACTACATGGAATCAAAACAGTGTCACAAATCCAACTGAATGGAGTCCAATGTTAATCTCTTGCCAACCTTTTACAAACTAACTTATTCTTGTACAGTAAAACTTAAGTTATCGCTCTCACACAGTATCATGTGAGAGGTTATTTTCATTGTCTATCATTTCTTTTTTTTATCTACTTTTTCTCCCCTTTTTTCCGTATTTTTCTCCCATCCCAATTTAGTCGTTAGGCCAATTCCCTTCCTGGTCGTTGCACGCTTTTGCCCCCTACTGTCGGCCTGGGGAGGGAGAAGACTACCATATGTCTTCCTCCGATACATGTGGAGTCAGCCAGCCGCTTCTTTTCACCTGACAGCGAGGACTCTCACCGGGGGAGTGTAATGCGTGGGAGGATCACACTATCTCCCCCTGATCCCATCCCTGCTGAACAGGCGCCCCGACTGACCAGTAGGAGTCGCTGTTTACAACGACCAGGATACATACCCCACCGGCTTCCCACCTGCTAACACTGCCAATTGTGTTAGTAGGGACGACTGACCAAGCCGGAGGTACCGCTGACAGCTGGATTCGATCCCAGAGTCTCTGCGGTGGTAGTCGAGCGCTTAGTCCGCTGCGCTACCCAGCCTGCTATGACTGAATGTTTGTACATTTTTACAATTAAATGTTTTTTTGTTGTAGTTTTTTTTAATGTTGTTATGCATCAAAAACATTTGTCGTTAACATTATTAGCATGCTAACAGCCCTACTTTAAAGCCATAATGATTAATTGTGGTGCCTGCTGGCCATGAGCGGTACTGTCACAGTGTTTACAATACATTTACCATGAGCTCTGTTGCATCTGTGTGCTTGCAGACTTTCTGTTGAGCTAGTTCTTGATTTCTTGGCAGTCAAGGCGGCTGAATATTCGTTTTCCAAAGTTGCAAAAAATCCCCTGCGTTCTGTGTGCAAAGAAACTATCAGGTGTCGTTCGTTCTAGACATACATGTACATACGTCTGGTATCGCGAGAAGGCTGACCAAGCTGGTCACGCCTTAATATTGGAGGCCAGAGCAGCGAAATAGTGTCGAAGTGACGGTGGTCTCAATTTGTTCTGTACACGCTCCGTAACTAGATTTTTTAAATGGAAAACATTGTTGCTTATACATTATACATTGTTGCTTAAAAAATAAATATGCAGTCATTCACATACGTGTGTGTGTGTGTGTGTGTGTGTGTGTGTGTGTGTGTGTGTGTGTGTGTGTGTGTGTGTGTGTGTGTGTGTGTGTGTGTGTGTGTGTGTGTGTGTGTGTGTGTGTGTGTGTGTGTGTGTGTGTGTGTGTGTGTGTGTGTGTGTGTGTGTGTGTGTGTGTGTGTGTGCATTTGTGTTTCACAGTGGAGCCGTTCTACATGAAGGAGGTCTACCTGAGCAGTGACTGCCCCGACTGCTTGATTATCCATGAGGAGTTAATCTCTGGCAAAGATACCTTCACGAGTCTTATGCTCTTTGGTAAGCAAACATGTTTTAATTACATATCTTTATTGAGACATTGGTTTGAATCCCAATGTCTGAACTCACCAAAGACGTTAGTATGCAAAAAACTAGAGTATGCACTTCCTATCTACTAGGCCTGTCCCTGACTAAGGATTTGTATAGTCAACTTTAATTGGCCAAAATTTGCAGATAGTCGACTGGTAGTAAACAAAAATATATATATATATATTTTTTTTTATCATTCCATTTGGGCTGTGGGGGGTGCTTAATGTCTGAGTCGACTGAAGGCTTCTTGTCCTCTGCGAAAGCATGCAATTGGTCCACTGATGGATACATCTTGATTTTGTCTAGTCTAGTGTGTTCATTAGACAGGTGAAATCCTCTTTCAGTGCCTCTGTGCCCGTTTTCTTAGGCAGTTAGCCTCTCTGGTATGCGTGCCATTAGCGTTATCCACGCTAGGCCTCTTTGCTTTTGGAAAGAATGATGTTTTTTTTCTTCCATTCGACTAAGAGGTTGGCAGTCGACTACGGCTCCTTTCGACCGATTAGTCGACTATTCGACTAATCGGGGTCAGCCCTACTATCTACATGTCATGTATATCTGTATGTCATGTATGTCATGATTAGTTTAGATTAGATGATTAGATTCGATTTTTATATCTGTATATCTGTATGTTGTATATGTAATAAATGTCATTATGAATTGAAAATGGGGGACCCTGATGTAAAGAAGACGAAAGTCTTTCTCTGGTCTGCATCCCCTTAACAATTGTGTGTATTGAGCTGTACTGTACTGTACCCATTCTGCAATCTGTTAATTAAAGTTTTCAATCAATCAATCATACACAGTACAACCAACGCGTTCTCACTTCTACCGAGCCATTAGAGGCAAATTCATAAATCTACCTTCAGCTGCTTTCTACCCAGAAGACAACACTGCTTCTTCCTCATTCGAGATGCAGTGGTGGTTGGAACTGTTATGGTTTGTAACCGACCCCAATCGCACAACACAAGACAGGTATGATGGTTTGCCAAGAAACAGATATTTATTTAGAACAGGGAAAAAGGGCACTGTCCCTTTAAGGGAGAAAACACAAAACACTGGAATAACACAAGAGGGGAAGGTAAAGTGCCTTTAAGAGGCGGGCAGGAAAAGGGAACACTATGGGAAGGTAAGGGAATGCCTAAGGGAAGGTTAAGGGAACGCCTAGGGAACAGAGGAACTAGAGACTAGGAGAACTAGGGAAAGAGGACTAGGGACTAGGAGAACTAGGGATAGAGGACTAGGGACTAGGTGGAACTAGAAGGGGAGAACTTGGGACAGAGGGGACTGAGGCCCGCGGAGGCGGGCTGGGGAACAGGGAGGAACTGGGGACAGAGAACCGCGGAGGCGGGCTGGGGACAGGGAGGAACTGGGGACTGGTGGGAAAACATCTGGGCCGCTCTGCAGAACAGAGGAGAGGGTTAATATTCAAAGGGAACAAACAGAGCAGATGCAGAACAGTCCAAATAACAAAGTAACAAAGTAAATACTATCTTCGTGTGAACAAACACACAGTGGGAGATGAAATGTCCAAAATAATATCCACGAGAGAACAAAACAGAGTGGGAGATGAAATGTCCAAACTAATAACTAAGTGAGAACTAAAGGAGGCAATACGCTGGGTGAGTGACATCACAATCAAAACTCACCCAGGTGTATGCGTAATGGTGCAGGAACAGCAGCGGGACTAGGGCAAGGGGCATTACGCTGAGTGAGTGACATCACAATCAAAACTCACCCAGGCGTATGCGTAAAGGTACAGGGACAGCAGCGGGAACGGGGGCAAGAGGCATTACGCTGAGTGAGTGACATCACAATCAAAACTCACCCAGGCGTATGCGTAAAGGTACAGGGACAGCAGCGGGAACGGGGGCAAGAGGCATTACGCTGAGTGAGTGACATCACAATCAAAACTCACCCAGGCGTATGCGTAAAGGTACAGGGACAGCAGCGGGAACGGGGGCAAGAGGCATTACGCTGAGTGAGTGACATCACAATCAAAACTCACCCAGGCGTATGCGTAAAGGTACAGGGACAGCAGCGGGAACGGGGGCAAGGGCACTACGCTGGGTGAGTGACATCACAATCAAAACTCACCCAGGCGTAAGCGTAATGGTACAGGGACAGCAGCGGGGCGAGGGCATCGCCACCGGGTGGCTGGCTGTCCGAGCCGAGGGACAGAGTGCTGGAACAGTGGCGGTGGCGAGGGTGTCGTCCACCGGGTAGCCGACTGTCGGAGCCGAGGAACAGAGTGCTGGAACAGTGGCGGTGGCGAGGGTGTCGTCCACCGGGTAGCCGCTGTCGGAGCCGAGGAACAGAGTGCGCGCCACACCTTGGTGTGCGCGTCGGAACAGTGGCGGTGGCGAGGGTGTCGTCCACCGGGTAGCCGCTGTCGGAGCCGAGGAACAGAGTGCGCGCCACACCTTGGTGTGCGCGTCGGAACCGAGAGACGCATCTGGTGCGTCTGCGTGGAGGAGTGTGCCAAGCAGGAAGGTCTGGAAGATGCACGTCGGCGCGCTGAGGTCTGGAGAGCGTGCCAAGCTCGAAGGTCTGGAAGATGCGCGTCTGTGCGCTGGTACGGAGGAGCGTGCCAAGCTCGAAGGTCTGGAAGATGCGCGTCTGTGCGCTGGTACGGAGGAGCGTGCCAAGCTCGAAGGTCTGAAGTGGAACACTGGAATACCTCCCGTAGAGGATTAGAGAGCGCAGTACAGTGTCTCCCTCCAGGCAAACGGCGGCAGGTGGCGAAGGCTTGAGCGCATCTGGCGCGCTGGTCTGGAGTGGAACACTGGAATACCTCCCGTAGAGAATTAGAGAGCGCAGTACAATGTCTCCCTCCAGGCAAACGGCGACAGGTGGCCAAAGCCCTTGAAGATGCGCGTTGCGCGCTGGTGACTGGAGAGCGTGCCAAGCCCTTGCAGATGCGCGTTGCGCGCTGGTGACTGGAGAGCGTGCCAAGCCCTTGCAGATGCGCGTTGCGCGCTGGTGACTGGAGAGCGTGCCAAGCCCGAGGGTCCGGGAGATGCGCGTTGGTCTAGATGTGCGTCAGGACGAACAGCTGCGCTGGGGTCTGCAGTGGAACGCTGGGGTGCCTCCCGTGGAAGTTACAGGGAGCGCAGAACAGTCTCCTCCACAGGCTACGGCGACAGCAGACGAAGGCTGGAGCAAAACATCTCAAGGCTGGAGAAATCCATATACAGCATTGGTAGACCAGAGGATCTCCCGAAAGAGTCTAGATGTTAGAGGAAATGACTCAGCATGAATACAACACGACCCCACGCCGAAAAGAGGGGAAGAGCCCTGGTATTTAAAGCCCACAGGGGAACTAATTAGCCTGCCACCACAGGTGCGAGAGGTAATTGATAATAGTCCAGGTGTGGCCACTGAGAGTAAACGAGAGTAAAGAACGAGAGGGTGGGGGCTAGAGAGAGTGAGTGAGAAGGGAATTTCTAACAGTAGGCTTTAAAGAAACAGAGAAAAGGTGGTGAGCAGCGGGCAAAACCTCACAGGAACACTGGATTCTTCCACATTACTACTACCTGTAGCGTCTGTGTCACTTGCCTTTGGGTGAAGTTCCCATTTAATTGAAATATTTAACGTAATACATGGTTGCTGAGCCAATCTTTTTTTTATAGAAAATTATATTAATAATAGTGAAAACGAGCAAGGGTATGTGCATGCGGTAACAACCGTGAGACCTCTCCGTCACCCATACCTTGATACCTTGATTGCAATAGCCTACACCTGTGCCTTTATTCAAAACCCATGCGCTCCGCGCTGCCACACAGTGATGAACTTAACAACTACAGACTTAACACAAAAACAATCAAATAACTCCTACACTACCACTTAGTGGAAAGAGTGACAGGGATCTGTAACCTATTTACAGAATAAATCAGAACCTCCAGGGGGCGGTGTACAGTCCATTTACCCTACTTGCGTTTTAGAGGTATCTGACTCAAATGCCGTCGGGTTATTATTAGGAATAGTATTTTTGAAAGGTATGCACTCTGTTCATCTCTATGGGCCTCACAGACTTTGAGTCACGTCCAATAGTCCATGAGGGTTCTGAAACATTAATATGCTATTCACCCTGATGATATATATACATTTATTTAATTAAAGTAAAGTAATTCAGTAACGCTAATGGGAACCAGTACTCATTATATTACATCATGATGCTCCACAATGTTGGAACCACAGTCAGGACAGCTGAAACCACCACAGTCAGGACAGCTGAAACCACCACAGTCAGGACAGCTGAAACCACCATAGATGGGAGGCCGAAGGTCTCTAGAGGCTTCCGTTAATGAAATGATTGATCTGGTTTTACAGAGTATATGTTATTGTAATATGAACTACATAATATACTATAATAACACATTTCCGTTTGTTGGCAACGGTTTTTGGGTCATATCTTTATGAAAATTAATGTGTTAAGATAAAAACGACCTACGTTTGTGAAAAGGGGCGTTGCTGCGGAACCAATCAAAACGCGTTACAACATCAGGTGACTTGATTTCTCCCAATGACATTCCTCAAGCTCCGGAAACTAGGAAGTAAATTTGCGACTCGTCTGTTGACAACACTGGATTTAGCTCTGCATCGGTAAGCTCTCAATACTCATATACATTACTATTGAAATGCATTTTTACTTAACTTTACAGCATTATTCAAACGTGATAGGAAGTTATGAGTCATCAGCTGTTTATATGCAGTCCGTTTTGACTTCCGATTACACATTGGAAAATGTTGTAGCCAGCTCACAGACTAACGTTACGTTAGCATTTTAACTTTCTCAGATAGCAATCTAACATTACGTTAGTGTAAATCAAACAACTCTAACCCAATACTAATAATAGTAACTTGTTTCACATCTATTTATGACATACCAGATTTGTAAATACAGTACTGTTTGTCACAAGACGTTGTCACAACCGTTACATATGTACAGAATATACTGTCTCATAAATATACTCTTCCAATATATAAATATACATATAAATATATTGTTTTAGATGCTGTTGTCACTATGAATTACAAATGGGGGGCCCTGATGTAAACAAGTCTTTCTCTGGTCTGCATCCCCTTAACAATTGTGTGTATTGAGCTGTACTGTACTGTACCCATTCTGCAATCTGTTAATATGATGAATAACGTTATCTATTGTAGTAACAATGTTCCAAAATGTATTGATTGTTTTTCTGTTTCCCCAGATGCTCAACCCTGGACCACACGACAGATATATTCTAGGCCTAATTAACCCTAGCCTGAGGGTTCTATAGTAATCAATCATGCAAGCTCAAAGATTGAGCTCTTGAGGTGACTGGCCCTGCTCTATATCAAGAACCATTATCAGAGTGGCAACTGCAGGACCTGTATTTCCCAAAACAATGAATATCATGATTGAATGAGAGGCCATGGTAAACAGCACAGTGAATAAACAATGTGCAGTCCCCTTATATATTGTTCTGGATAGAAGTGGGGCCAGGCTAATCTGCAAGAGCTCAACTTTTGAACAAGGATGGTCATCCTCTCACATAAGCTGTCCGGGGACGACTCACACAGCTCTCTACTCTCTGGGCCCTGGACTGGACACCCCTCCACTGTACTAGTTACACATTACACACATACAAATGACAATAACACTTTGTAACAACCATCAAATGCACTCACAGCACACACATCCACACGCACACACTCACTTTAAACAAACAACTGACTGCAGCACCCACTTTAGAACACCTAAACACACTTTATATTTATTGGCAAAGAATTTGCACTACAACCCATACCTCATTACACCTTACTGTAAATTGTACCTCATCCCATTTCTGCATTGTACTGTATAGTATATTGTATTGTAACTCAGTTACTTTTCTACTCTGCATTGTACATTGTATGTATATATTGAACACTTGTCTACGTACTTGACTTCTATTTTATACTTATCTATTTTTATCTAGCACAATCTCTGGAGCAAAACAGAAAGAAGCATTTTATATAAAAGTATGACAACTAATAAAGAAACTTGAACATCAAAAAATCAACATTCTGTTCTCTATGCCAGGCTAGATCTGACCTTGACTCATGTTACAGGATTAATACACACTTTATACACAAATTGCATATAGCATTCTCTTTGATAGCATTCATTCTGTGTTTATTGTGTCATACTGGGGAATAATATTAATATTATTATGTCCTATTGGGGACATAATTTTAAATTCTGAGCAATTCAATCGTTTTTTTTATAGAGGACGTCTGACATTGATTGAAAACGGTTAACAGATTGCAGAATGGGTACAATACAGTACAGCTCAATACACACAATTGTTAAGGGGATGCAGACCAGAGAAAGACTTTCGTGAGAGACCAACAAAGTGAGGTATGTAATACATTTCGAATCAAATTGTGGTCGGTTAGATCTAACGTTAATATCACGTTATCCATCTAATGGATAGCAAGCTCACCTGACGTCGGTATGGCTTGCGAAATACAATCTTATAGTAAGAAACAAAACACAAGTTGAACATAGTTTTGAACGTTTTATTACAATAGTATTTAGGTCGGACCGTCGGATAGATCTAACGTTAATATCACGTTAACCATCTAAAGCTCATCTGTGACGTCGTTATGGTTAATACAGTGCGAAATACAATCTTATATAGTAACAAAACAATACACAAATTGAACATAGTTTTGAACGTTTTATTACAATAGTATTTACTGTCTCATGTTGTGTATAATCCAGCTAGCGTTCCAGTCAGATCCATTCTCCGTTGTTCTTGTTGACAATTTTGGGGTCCCGAAATCCCGTTTCTGTATCCTGATTGGTTTATCAGCTAGAGGTGTCCAAAGATATGCATGAGCAAACATTTAATTTAAATGTAAGATTACGAACACCGATGACCAACAGACGGCTGGCCAACAAACGTATTTTGACTCAACATAATAACTAGATATCACACACAAAGAATTGTGTAGTCTGCCAACATGGATCAATCAAGTTCACTTTAGACAGACTCGGCCTCCCATCTACCACAGTCAGGACAGCTGAAACCACCACAGTCAGGACAGCTGAAACCATCACAGTCAGGACAGCTGAAACCATCACAGTCAGGACAGCTGAAACCACCACAGTCAGGACAGCTGAAACCACCACAGTCAGGACAGCTGAAACCATCACAGTCAGGACAGCTGAAACCATCACAGTCAGGACAGCTGAAACCACCACAGTCAGGACAGCTGAAACCACCACAGTCAGGACAGCTGAAACCACCACAGTCAGGACAGCTGAAACCACCTCAGTCAGGACAGCTGAAACCACCACAGTCAGGACAGCTGAAACCACCACAGTCAGGACAGCTGAAACCATCACAGTCAGGACAGCTGAAACCATCACAGTCAGGACAGCTGAAACCACCACAGTCAGGACAGCTGAAACCACCACAGTCAGGACAGCTGAAACCATCACAGTCAGGACAGCTGAAACCATCACAGTCAGGACAGCTGAAACCACCACAGTCAGGACAGCTGAAACCACCACAGTCAGGACAGCTGAAACCACCACAGTCAGGACAGCTGAAACCACCTCAGTCAGGACAGCTGAAACCACCACAGTCAGGACAGCTGAAACCACCACAGTCAGGACAGCTGAAACCACCACAGTCAGGACAGCTGAAACCACCACAGTCAGGACAGCTGAAACCATCACAGTCAGGACAGCTGAAACCATCACAGTCAGGACAGCTGAAACCACCACAGTCAGGACAGCTGAAACCACCACAGTCAGGACAGCTGAAACCACCACAGTCAGGACAGCTGAAACCATCACAGTCAGGACAGCTGAAATACTAACAGCTCCTTCCCAAGTCTTTCACCACCAAGGCGAAGACCACAGGGTCCTCAGTGAGTCCGGCGCAGAGCGCCGCTATTACTCATATAACTATGGTTATAGGATAACCGTATGTTATATATCGTATAGCTTACGCTCTGCACCTACTGGAATACAGGAGCTGAGCAGAGCGGAAGCTCGACAAATGTACCCGCTGAGGCACCCCACAACCATCAGAACTGGGGAGGACCCGAGCCCCCGGACCCCCCTAGTGGAGGACGGGAGGGAATCGGATCCGACTGTGCGAAGAAGGTTTAGCAACTCAAACGCACAGGGTGAGCAGACCGTGGGACTTACCTTCCCACAGAAGAACCCACGACTACACAAACGTGCAACCCACATGCCACTAGGGAACGAACGGGAAGAAACAAAACCCCCATCACAACCCCTAATATCACGGGGTCAAGGGCAAAAACCCAACCCTGTGGCAAGGCCGTAGCAACGACGCCGCAGCATCGAGACGGTCACTAGTGACACCACCCCCCACATCGCCAGCGTATCGGACAGGGCCCATCCAAGAGCAGGCCCTTCCCCCCTACAGCACGCCACCCACAGCGGGACCAGGCAGTACACCGGGGAGACAACCCCCAAAGAGGTCAATCCCTCAATCCAGGTAACGGGTCAAAAAGACTCGACCTGAGCCTGGAGCACTACGGACTAGACAGGCGCCAAAGGGGTCTGCTGAAAACAGCACCCTGGCGGAAGGGGCGTACGGTATGCTGTGCACCATGTCGCAGCCTCCACAAAAAAAACCTGACCCTCTAGAGGGGCCGAGGCAGAGAAGGCAGACACGATTGGCAGACGTCATGGTAGGTGCGGGGGCACACTCACAGGCAGACGGGGTCAAGCCTGGCCTAACCCGAGAGTCGACTCCGCTACCAACACACCTGGAAACCAACCACCACCTAACAGGAGGCGGTCGTTCCTATAACCCCCCCAAGAAAAAACTCCAAAACACAACTGCGGGTATACACCGGCTATACAGCAGTACAAGTGTTTCAGTTCTCAAGAAGGGGTTAACCCAGGCCAACAGGTAGACGAGAACGAGTCCGGACCTGGGCCCGGCGGACCGGGACGTACACAGGGATGCCAGAGGGGTACAAGAACCACCTCGACAGCCCCCTCCCAGCCCCGCCAAGCAGGAGAAGAGAGGGGCGAAAAATAAATGGGGAAGGACCAGGCTCCTTTAGCACAGCGCAAGGTACAACACAATATGGACCAAGCAACAGTGAAGGATAACACGCAGTGACATAACCACGAACCCCCCCCCCCCCCCTGAAAAAGCACAAGTCCCTCAGGGTACCAGAACAGCAGATCTGCGCCCCGGCGGACAACGGGTTAACTGACCTGGTCCGGTGCGACCAGAACCAGTCCTGTGTCCTAATCACACCGCCATCCCCAGTCCCAGGAGGGGGGTAGGTACGCGTATCGATCTAAAACATCACAGAGGGCGCCACCAAGCCGCTCCCGGTGGCCCACCCCAAAGGCGTGAGACCCCTCCGCCAATGCTTTGATCTATTCCGTTATCTCCCCCCAGAGATGAACGATAATTCATAGAGACTAACCTAGTACACTGGCGCTCGGAAGAGACAAAACTCCATCCTAGTTGCCCCATGAAAACACCGTTTCAATGATGAGCAACCAAGGCGCGCAAGCCCATGCGTGGTTCCACACAGAAGCACCCAGGGCCAGCACTATGTACACGTCGAGACCCAAAACATATCAATGGTAATTCTCCCAGATAACGTTCCCTCCAAGCCGCCTGGGAGAGCGGCAGGAAGCCGGCCAAGACACAGATATGGGTCCCATATGACGCGTCCGAGGGAAAACACCCCTGTCAACCCTGCCCTATAAAAGAGAGGAGACAGGGAACCCCCAGAGAGAGACTTCCCACGTGAGTAATAATTGAAAAGATATATGCAACATTGAGCTATGTGTCCAAAAAGATTCATGTAACAATTGGACTAAGACTATCTGAGGAGGAGGCTCTGAAACTCTGAGGAGGCTCTCTCACTGAGAGGGAGGTTCTGAAACTCACAGAGGAGGCTCTGAAACTCCCTGAGGAGGAGGCTCTGACCCAATATACACTACTAGTAGGGAGCAGAGCAGAAGAACAAATTGTCTCTACTGCATTGCATCACCTACCAAGCTCAAGACACATACAACAGAGCGCAGAGAAGAACTTCTTTTTAAGTTCTCACGCACCGCATAACTCATCATGACAATAACAGAGGTCCACAACATGGAGCCTGGAAAGAACTCACGGAAGTCTCACAACCAATAGAAACGCACCCAGTGACGTACTCTATGGCGGGGAAAATTCCGGGACCCACCGCCCAAATATGGCGTGGGACCAGGGAACTCCCCCCCCCCTCCCTACCTTGCGACGTGCTGACCCAGCAATGTGACAGGAGGTCCAACCCCCTGACCAATCAGAAAAAAAGGGGAGGGAGGGTTTATCAGTTCACCCCCTCATGACCCCTCACCCCTGATACGATGCAATGACAAAGCAGAGCCATGACACCAGTCATAGCGTGCTACATGAAGCGCATGTATACCTTTCAAGGTAACAGCTTCACATAGGCTCATGTACGAACCTGCCACCTGAATTTTTACACCTTTTCCTAAAGGAAGAAAGAAAACACAGACCAAGAGAGGGCCAAGGGCCCTGGTACAAGAGCTTACACATGTAACTTCTGTAGGCCAACACCTAACCCAGTTGAGGATCTTAAATGTGAAACGACACACACAACCCTCCATCACAACAAAAAAGGGCGAAAGTACACTCTCACTACTGTAAGAGGAACGCCGTTTTCCATGACGAGAGAAGACACAAGTCCTCGATTAAGTATTGCTCACAGTCCACATGACAGCGACCAAACAATTTTCAGAAAAAAATTGCCTCTCTAAGCAAGAGCACAACCCCAGCAGAAGCTGAGGGGTTACACCGTATCCCCAAAAACATAGTGAAACAACACACATATTGTAAACAAAATCATGTTTGAGGGGAGGGGGGGGGGGGGGGGCCCAGGGGAAAACCGGGGAAAACCGGGGAAACCCACCCCTCACCACCTTACCCCTGATACGACGCCAATGTGTAGAGTAAGCTTTACATCATGCACGCCAGCACAGCCGAAGACCTTGTTTGAACAGGCACAGCCCTGTTCATGTGTGAAAAAAACTTGCCACTTGTTATTGTCAACACAAGCTGAGAGAGGGACTCATCCCTCGATCACATGCCACTATGCACAGCATTATAGGGTAACCCAGCCAGTTGTGGGCTCAGCCACGTTGTCTAACATTACATGAACACACACAACTTCTCATCATACAACAAAAACCCAGTTCATTTTACTCGCGTAAAAAACAACGCTGTTTCTAGGTAGAGAGAAAAGCACAAGCTTTGGTCAACGTTAACCAAGCTATACAAGCGACCAAGACAATTCACACACAGCACATGTCGTATCTCCAAATGTAGCGAAGTAACATACGTTTTGGAAAAAAACATCGTTATCAACAAAACATTCGGGAGGGGAAGGAAGGAAGAGTGGGGTAATGTCCAATGGACATCTTACCTGCACCAAGGAACGCAGGACGAAAAGGCCGCAACACAGGCTGGTCTCCACGTTGACGAAAGGCCTCTCGCTGGCGGGGCAAAAAGAAGCTATGGCCGGAGCCTCGCTCCGGCGAGACACCCCCTTCCTGCAGCCGGTCATGGTGCAGGCCCAACTACATCTTCAGTCAAAGATGATGTCGTAGTCAGAGTGCCAGGGCCTGCTATTCTCACGGCTAATGTTTAATGGTTGTAGCACAAGCTAACAGCTAACTCTAGGCTAACTGATAGCATCAAGCTAACGTTCCCAGCCGAGCGAACGTAACGGGCAGCTAACGTCATAGCTAAATAGCTAACTGGCTAACAGTTAGCTCAACCCAGCTAAGAAGCAAGCTAAGTGGCTACCACTGAACAACAGTACAACGTGAGAAAGCAATACAGGCCAACACTTCAGACAGCCGCTATCTTTCCCTCTTCTCATCCGAAGAGAGAAGAGAAAAAGAAGGCAACACGTCCCACTACAGAGCGGTGTTTACCAAAGCGGTGCCGGCAACAAGTCTCTCGCGGACTATAGCTGACTTGAGCATGGAGATATTCTCATAATGAAACACCAAGCTCACCTCCCTCGCACCGGGTGCTTTTCATCTTTGAAAATCGGGGCCAGCGCGGTGAGGGATTTGGGGTGCTTTTTCAATGTATGTGATGTATAGATTGGGGGAAGATGGTAGCATCTAACGGTGCCAGGTCAGAGAGGGCAGAAATGTGTTTGGCTTAGCAGAGGTTGGTTCAGAGCGAGTGAGCACCACACTGAGCAGGGTGTTTTGTTTGTTGACATTCCTCGTAAGAACATCTGAGATAAGAGCGAGTGTCTCCCAGAGCAGGAGGGAGAGAGGTTCATCTTAATGAAACGTGAAATGTGTGTAAAGGTTATTAACGCAGTTGTCATGACAACACGTCGCATGACAACCAGAAGGCGGGGCCGTCGTTGCGACGACGAACATCTATAAGTCGAACGGTGTTTCCGGGTGTAAGGCAGACTAGAATCTGACCAAGAGCGAGTAGGACTGAGATCACACAGAAGACACTCTCTCCTCTCATTGAGAGGGGGGGGGGGGGGGAAGAATGCCACATCATCATTAGCTCCGGCTAACGCGAGGAGGGTTAGGCTAAAGACCAGGCCTGAACACTATTGGACTGAATAACAAAAGGACGATAGACGAACACACCGAAAGATCATTAGAATAGACTCTTCAAGGACGATACAATTTGATAACATCTGATAACATCTGATTATGAGGTTCTGTTTATAGCAATAAAACGACGCTTTTCCTCATAAGGTATTTCACGGTGTCGAAGTGTCGAATTCTTACGGAGGTGGAGAATTAGTATGGTTTATGGATTGCACTAACGGGGGAGATAAGGATCTTATCAGCCAGTGTCGGAGAGACGTCAGGACAATTAAAATGACACAACGCAGAGGAATTGGATGGAGAGCCAAAACAGATGAAGACGTGATACTGGCCAGTTTGATCAGGATCTTACAGCGGCGACAGAGGGTATCCGTTTGTCCAGAGACCCGGGGAATTGAACCGCAGATTCGGAATCACGGTACCAGTAAAACAAAGCTCCCAATGAGGAGCTCATGTTAACATGGGCATCAAACCAGAACCCTCTCCACGCCGCTAAGAGGCAGCAAAAAAAGGATACCAGCCTGGAGCAGGACCTTCGTAAGCTGTGTAGCTGTTCCCCCCACAACCAACACACCTGGCGCCCGTGTTGCAAAAACATCCCCCGCCCCAGAGAGGCCGCCAGCCCTCACACTGCAGAGCGCCTCCCAAGCAAAGTGTCCAGCTGCAGAGCCGGAGGTAATGCCGGCGGGGATTGCTCAGCGACGTGAGCCCCTACTACGAAGCTCCAATGGAGGTCAGAATGATCACCATCTTCTATCTAGACACTCCGGTGGCGAAGACATTGTCGCTGTATTTCCTCTAAAATAGTGAGAGAGAAAACAAAGATATAATGTCAACGCAGCTCCTTCTCTTCAACGTAACTCCTTTCCAACCATTTTACACTAAACTCAAGTGGTGTATACAGACACTCGCCGTGGTGAAAATAGGGAAGGAGCTGTTAGTATGGCCACAGGCGGATGGGTGTGTATAGGTACATAGGTATTTATTCAGTATATAGACTAATATGGGATATATTCCAGTAGGCGCAGAGCGTAAGCTATACGATATATAACCAATGTAGTGACCACTGTTCAAGTTTCAAGTTTCTTTAATAGTTGTCATACAGAAGTACAGAATACTTTTGTACAAAATGCTTCTTACTGTTGCGCTCCAGAGACTGTGCATGACAAGATAAGTATGAAATAAAAACATAGTAAAAATTAGAAGTAAAAAAAGAGGTCACAGTGTTCAGTTTAGACATATGTACAATGTTCGTAGACGTAGTTACCATACAATATACAATACTGTGCAGTGTACTAATATACAATACTATATAGTGCAAGGCATAAATGGACGAGGTGCAGTTTAGGTACAATTCACAGTAGGTGAACGAGTTGTAGTGCAAATCCTTTATCAATAAATATAAAGTGTAAGTGTGTTTGTGTGATCTAAAGTGTGGAGAGTGGGTGCTGCAGTGTGTTGTTTGTTTGAGTGAGTGTGTGCGTGTGGGTGTGTGTGCTGTGTGCATTTGATGGTTGTTGCATAGTGATTATTGTTCGTTTAGCGATTATTGTTCGTTTAGCAGCCTGATGGCCTGGGGATAGAAGCTCCTTCTGAGTCTTTCTGTGCTCGCCATAAGACTCCGGTATCGCTTGCCTGACGGCAGCAGTTCAAAGAGGCAGTTGTTCGGGTGGCTCGAGTCCTTAATAATTCTCTTAGCCTTCCCCTTGCACCGCTTGTTGTAAATGTTCTGGAGGGTGGGAAGCCCCCCTCTAATTGTGCGTTCGGCTGAACGTGTCACTCTTTGTAGTCTGCTACGGTCTTTTGCAGTGCTAGCAGGATTCTATTTATACGAATGAAACGTTTAGAATGCTAGTCCCAGTCAGCCTCAGAGTTGTTTATTTCCACATCGGTGACTAAATCTTTGTAATATGTAAACCTTGAATGGGACCACCCATGGCCACCATAAAGCATTTTCCACCATTTTAGTCTGTTTTGAAAAACAGTTTTCTCCCCAAAGGTCTTAAGACTATTGCCCCTATGAACAGAAAATTTGGTGCAAAGCCTCTGGGGATAAAATGGTCTGCATACTGTATGCACCCAATCAGATACAGTAGATCAGTGATTCTCAACCTTTTTGGTCCATGAATGAATGAATGAATGAATGAATGAATGAATGAATGAATGAATGAATGAATGAATGAATGAATGAATGAATGAAAACTTTATTTAACAGATTGCAGAATGGGTACAATACAGTACGGCTCAATACACACAATTGTTAAGGGGATGCAGACCAGAGAAAGACGTTTGTCTTGTTTACATCAGGGTCCCCCATTTTCAATTCATAGTGACATTTATGACATACACAACATACATGACATTTATGGCATAGGGACATACATGACATACAGGTATTTAGTACTGTTACATTTGTGACATATACGATATGCAAATATACAGTACTGTTACCCATAGATCCTGACAGAGTATACATATGATGGGGAGGGGACTGTACATTAGGAGGGGGTGGGTGGGTGGGAGAGAAATATACATATGGTGTTGAGAGAATATATACATACGGTGGGGAGGAGACTGTACATTAGGAGGGGGTGGGTGGGTGGGAGAGAAATATACATACGGTGGGGAGAGAATATATACATGCGGTGGGGAGGAGACTGTCTATTAGGAGGGGGTGGGGGTGGGGGGGTTTGGACATTTACGGTGGCCAGTTTCGAATTGCAGCCTCCCGTAGGTGCTCTTTAAGAGCGGTTTTGAATGTGGGTAGGGATTCACATTCCTTTACAGCTTTGGGTAGGGCATTCTACATTGATGTGGCATAATTGCGAAACGTGTTTAGTCCCTTGTTTGAGCCGAATCTGGGTTTAACATGATTTGTTGAGCTTCCTCTGGTGTTGTGGTCGTGGTATTCACTAGATTCTTGTACCGGATCTCCTCTCTGGTAAACAAAAATACCCTGAAGACTCTGGCAGGAGCACTCATTCAAGCGCGATTTTTAACCCTGGTGGTTCTTAGGGGTGCCCATGTTGTTAAGTATTGTTGTAAATTTGGTTTTGAATCCAAGCCATGTTTCTTCAACCTGTGTACCACTGAGTTCATCTGACCAATCCATGCTCTCCAGTTCTTGGTTAAAGGCCTCTCTACAGGCCATGACCCCTAAAAACAGAGGAATGCTATACCTACATAGTCAATCATAGACAGAATGGTGACATACAGGCCTGGACTGGCCATCTGACATACCGGGCATTTGCCCGGTGGGCCGATGCATATTTGGGCCGTTATGATTTGATTAAAAAAATATATATAAAAATAAAAAATATATATATATTTTTTTGTCAACAACCGGTCCACTACTAGGCTGGGACAGCGGCCCATTGGTACTGACTGACACTGGGCTGGCCCAATCACATATCTTACTAAGCACTCCCCCACCAGTCGTGCAGGTACATGACTGAGAGGGGGGCTGGTACATGACTGAGATGGGGCTGTGGTACATGACTAAGAGGGGGCTGTGGTACATGACTGAGATGGGGCTGTGGTACATGACTGAGAGGGGGCTGGTACATGACTGAGAGGGGGTTGTGGTACATGACTGAGAGGGGGCTGGTACATGACTGAGAGGGGGCTGGTACATGACTGAGAGGGGGCTGGTATACAGGACTGAGAGGGGGCTGGCTGGTACATGACTGAGAGGGGGCTGGCTGGTACATGACTGAGAGGGGGCTGGTACATGATTGAGAGGGGGCTGGTACCATGTATTGGTACTGACTAACACTGGGCTGGCCCAATCACATCTCTTACTAAGCACCCACCCGCCAGTCGTGTGTGGTACATGACTCATAGGGGGGCTGGTACATGACTGAGAGGGGGCTGTGGTACATGACTGAGAGGGGGCTGGTACATGACTGAGAGGGGGGCTGGTACATGACTGAGAGGGGGCTGGTATACATGACTGAGAGGGGGCTGGTACATGACTGAGAGGGGGCTGGTATACAGGACTGAGGGGGCTGGTACATGACTGAGAGGGGGCTGGTACATGACTGAGAGGGGGCTGGTATACAGGACTGAGAGGGGGCTGGTATACATGACTGAGAGGAGGCTGGTACATGACTGAGAGGGGGCTGGCTGGTACATGACTGAGATGGGGCTGGTACATGACTGAGAGGGGGCTGGCTGGTACATGACTGAGAGGGGGCTGGTACCATGTATTGTGCATCGATGGTACTCGTCGATTCTGGTGGCCCACCATGAGGAACGACGTCAAGGAGTTTGTACTGGCCTGCGTGGTCTGCGCCCGCAGCAAGGCCTCCCACCAGGCACCCTCCGGGCTATTGCAGCCGCTTCCCATTCCGAGCCGCCCTTGGTCCCATGTGGCGTTGGACTTCGTCACGGGTCTTCCTTCTTCCCAGGGGAACACGTGCCTACTGACCGTGGTGGATCGGTTCAGCAAGGGGGTTCACCTTGTGGCCCTTCCCAAGCTTCCCTCGGCGGCCGAGACGGCGGACCTCCTGACACGTCACGTGTTCCGCCTCCATGGGTTTCCCCAGGACGTCGTCTCGGACCGGGGGCCCCAGTTCACTTCCCAGGTATGGCGGGCTTTTTGCAAGGGATTGGGGGCAACGGTCAGTCTTTCCTCTGGTTATCATCCCCAGACTAACGGACAAACGGAGAGGATGAACCAGAGCGCGGAGTCTGCTCTTCGGTGTGTGGCTGCCGAGAAACCCGCTTCTTGGAGCCGGTTCCTTCCCTGGGTCGAGTACTCCATCAACTCCATGGTCAGTTCCGCCACCGGCCTCTCACCTTTTGAGATATCCCTGGGCTACCAACCGCCTCTTTTCCCTGCACAGGAGTCGGAGGTGGCAGTTCCCTCCGTACAGGACCATCTCGACCGGTGCCGTCGGGTCTGGGAGATCACTAGGACTGCGCTGCTATATCAAATGCAAAGTACATTTTTCTGGGGGGGATTATTACAGGCTAGGCATGTGTCAATGATTAGCAGCAACACATATTTTGATGGATTTTTTGTAATGTCAGATTTAACACCAACTCTTTTCAGAAAAGTGGGAGTATTTCATTTTTTATCTGACATTACAAGAAATCTAAAAATAAATGGTTATGATCAGGGCTGAAGTTGAATTAAAGATGTATGACTGTTTAGACTGCATTACTCTCTGTCACAGTGATCTCCTGGTTGTTCCCCACTTAGATTATCTAACTATCGCGCCGTCGCAACCAGAAACACTGGCCTGGCCTGCTTCTAAGTTCAGTGGCCTGACTGCAAAAAAATAAAAATAAACATTTCCAAAAAAGCAAAAAAAAAAAAAAAAAAATTTGGCTTTTTTGGAAATGTTTTCAAGTACCACCAGCAGTACCATCAAGTACCACTAGTGGTACGCGTACCACAGTTTGAGAACCACTGCCTTAGAGTACAGTTTGATATCGGTTCCGAGGAGGCTTAAGGGTCTATAACTACCGCACTCGGTGGGGTCTTTGTCTTTTTTAAGGAGGACTGTTATGAGTGCAATATTGTCGTTCTTATGGAAGTTCCCCTCCTTGACTGAGTATAAAATCATATTAAGTAATAGGGGTCCAATTATGTCCCAGCATGAGAGGTACATTTCTGGCGGGATACCGTCTCTTCCAGGAGCCCTACCACTTTGCATTTCGGATATGGCCTTCCTGAGTTCCTCTAGTGTGATAGGTGTTTCTAACTGTTTAGCGTCATCCTCCGAAAGTTTGGGGAGGTTAATTTGATTAAGATATGTGTCCATTTTGTTTTGATCGAAGGTCGTTTCTGATTTATACAAGTTGGAGTAGAACTCTTTGAATGTCGCGTTTATTTTTTTAGTGTCTGTTACAGGTCCTTGTTGTGCTTTAATGGTAGTTATATCTGCAAATTTTGCGTTAACTCTTAATCGCATAGCTAGTAGGTGACTTGGTTTCGAACCTTGAGAGTAATACTGTTGTCTTGTGCTACGTAAACAACAGATTGTTGTTTATAAATGGCGTTAATCTCTGTTTTTAGTACATTAACTTGAGATTACAGTCGAACCAAGTCGTTGTATTGTAAAGAAGTAAATAACGTAGAGTAAAGCGTTTCCAGTTCCGCCAGTTTTGAGCATCGATTCTTGCGTATTTTGGAGGATTTCAGTGAAATCCTTGATCATTCCCTTTACCGACATCCATAATATTCTAGGGTCCGGCACCGATTTCACATTCTCTAGTAGGAATACTGAAAGAGCTTCTTTGAGTTGTGTAATGAATTCCTTGTTATTCAGCAGTATCGTGTTAAATCGCCATCTTGGGGCTCGGGATGACAGTATACCAAATGATCCTTTTAGGAGTAAATAACAGTGATCTGATAATGCATTGGGTACCATCTCCACAGCATAGTTATCAAATAGTCTCGGGGTTGCGAAAACATAATCTATTCTGGATGTGTTTTATGTCTTGCTGATCGACAAGAGTACTTCCGGGTCGTGGGGTTGAGTGATCGCCATAGATAATTTACACCTGTATTCTTCGACCAATCCTTTAACGCGTTAGATGCATTTTTTTGTTCGTTGGAAAAGATGGGATAAGATTTATCCAACCCAGGATCCCAGATGGCATTAAAATCCGCACCAATTATAAATGAGTATTCTGGAAGGTCTAACATTTTTCTGGTAAGTGTAGTGTAGAAATCAGCTTCGTATAGATTTGGGGCATATACCGCTACCAACGCTATTTTCCTATTGTTGTCTTAAGATTAAGAGTTAATCTCCTTTTTCAACATTTTAATTTGAGACTCCAGTCGACACGAGTAGTTGCGTTGTAAAGAGGAGAACAACGAAGAGTGAAGCACTTCCAGTTCTACCAATCTGGAGAGACGTTTCTTGCGGAGGTTGGAGGCAAAGATAGTAGTGTTATTCCTGATAAAACCCTTTACAGAGTTCCATAAAGTTCTGGGGTCTTGTACCGAACCCGCATTAAACTGCAGGTATTCAATGAGTTTATCTTTAAATTGCAGGATGAATTCATTGTTTTTCAACAGTGTCGAGTTAAAGCGCCATCTTGGGGCTCGGGATGTCATTCTACTGAATGAGGCCTTTAGGAGTAAATAATTGTGGTCTGACAGTGCAATGGGCCCCAATTCAACGTCAAAGCTATCAAATAGTCTAGGGGATGCAAAAACATAATCTATTCTAGAAAATGTCCTGTGTCTTGCTGAGAAAAAGGAAAACTCTTGCGCCGTTGGATTGAGCAATCGCCAACAATAATTTAATATTCAGGGAGATTTAGCATCGCTCTAGTGAGTGAAGCGTAGAAGTTAGCGTCATAAACATTAGGGGCATAAGCCGCTACCAAAGCAATTTTCCTGTTAAAGTAATCTATCTTGGCAATAGTTACTCGACCATCTGCATCAGACCACACGTCCAACAATTTAATATTCAACTTCCGTTTCACTACTATAGCTACACCACGGGATTTGGTGTCAAAGGAGGAGTAGCTTATGTTTTGATATACTTTATCCGCCAGCTTTACATTGTCAGCCAATAAAAGATGTGTTTCACTTAAAAGAGCCACATCAACCTGTTGTCTTTTCATCCATGTTAAAACGCTTGTGCGTTTATGTTGAACATTAAGACCCCCAGTATTCCAAATCAAGATATTTAAATTAGCCATAGTCTAAACAGGTTGCAGTATGTCTGAGTGTAATTCGTCTGGAGTAGCATTTCATAATAGATATATATCCAACTGTTAAGGTCCTGTTGAGATCCGAGCTTGAGCATAAAAACAAACATATAAAACAAAAAAACATATAATCCCCTATTCCCACCCCCCTCCCACCCTTTAAAATACTTAACCAGTATCCCCATATTGAGCATATCAACCATAACCACCCTATGCAAATTGCCATAGGGTATAAACCTCTCAAATCTACCATAAGTAGATTATTCTCTCAGTGGCTGCTGGCCACACTCCCTTAAAATAAAAATAAAATAAAAATATATAAAATGCCTCAAAAAGTAGAGTACATTCACTTAAACCTTATATGAACATGGCTAAGTTTAAACAAGAAGAAGAAAGAGTAAAAAGAAAAAAGCCTAGAATAGAAATTATTGCAAAAGAAAGGGGTGGGGGGTGGTTATAATACGTGTGCAGTGCGTCCACCAGGCCAGGGGAGGGCGATGTTCAGCTGTGAAGTCTGTTGTTTCCTATGATTCATAGAGTAGAGGTTACAAAATATTCCAGCATTGTCACAGTGTAATTAGACCTCCGTGCCAGAAGAGGCGCTGTACAACAGTTCGTCTTATTTTCTTTTTTATCGACTAGTGGTCACAGAACATTCCGGCCTAGTAAAAGTGCAATTAGACCATCGTGTCAGGTGAGGGCGCTGTGCAACAGTTTCTCTGACATTTTAGCATCTTCTCTGTGTAGTTCCAATTTTAGTATATGTCTAGCCGGAGATTCTAGTATGTGAATGAATGAATGAATGAATGAATGAATGAATGAATGAATGAATGAATGAATGAAAACTTTATTTAACAGATTGCAGAATGGGTACAATACAGTACGGCTCAATACATACAATTGTTAAGGGGATGCAGACCTGAGAAAGACGTTTGTCTTGTTTCCATCAGGGTCCCCCATTTTCAATTCATATAGACATATATGACATACATGACATACAGATAGTCAGTACTGCTACATCTATACATTTATGACATACCAGATTTGCAAATACAGTACTTTTTGTGATACAGAAGGAGTCAAGAAAAGGGAGTATATACATTTGACGTAGAAACTGTACATTGGAGGAGGTTGGGTGGGGGGGGTTGGGTACATTGGGATATTGACAACCATACTGGGTAATTTACATTGGAGGTGGTTGGGGGGGGGGGGGGGGGGGGCGGGGGGCACACTGTATAAACAAGCAAAACTGTACATTGAGGGGGGGGGGGAGGAGACACTGTACAAACAAACACAATTGTACATTGAACTATTGACAAAACCATACTAGGTAAATGACTGTACATTGGAGGGGGTTGGGTTAGGATATTTACAGGGGCCAGTGTTGAATTGCAGTCTCCCGTAGGTGTCCCTTGAGAGAGGTTTTGAAAGTGGGTAGTGATCCACATTCCTTTACAGCTTTGGGTAGGGCGTTCCACATTGATGTGGCATAATTGCGAAACGTGTTTAGTCCCTTATTTGAGCCGAATCTGGGTTTAACATGATTTGTGGAGCTCCCTCTGGTGTTGTGATCGTGGTATTCACTGACCTTTGGGAAGTATTTTGACATGTACATGGGTACCTTGGTCGTGTAGTGTATCTTGTAGACCAGGCCCATTGCAAGTTGTTGTACTCTGTCGTCTACTCTAAGCCATCCTAGGTTGTCAAAGTGGGCAGGGGTGAGGTGGGTTCTAGGAGTAAGGTCAAGCAGTAGTCTGACCAGTTTGTTTTGAGATGTTTGTAATTTTGTTTTTAGCGCCTTTGAGGTGCTTTGGTACCATGAGGTGCAAGCATAGTCGTAGTACCCCTGAATGAGTGCTCCTGCCAGAGTCTTCAGGGTGTTCTTGTTTACCAGAGAGGAGATCCGGTACAAGAATCGAGTTCGTTGGTTGACTTTTTTTATTACATTGGATGCCATTTTGTCACAGGAGAGATTAGCCTCTAGGATGGAACCCAGGTAGGTAATTTCATCTTTCCTTGTGACAATATTGTCACCCACTGTAACTGAGAAGCCGTCGGTCTTGCTGAGTTTGTTATTTGAACCGAAGAGAATGGACTCTGTTTTGCCCATGTGTAATGATAGTTTGTTATCAGCGAGCCATATGCAGATTCTGCCTAGTTCCGAGCTGAGGGTTTTTTCAACCTGTAACATGTTCTTGTCAGAGACCAGCAGGGCTGAGTCGTCCGCAAACAGGAACAAGTTGCAGTCACAAGCTGACGACATGTCATTTGCATAAATTAGGAACAGTAGCGGTCCTAGTATGCTTCCTTGTGGAACACCACAGCTCACTGTGAGGGGGGGGGATAGAGTACCGTTTACCTCCACCATCTGTTCCCTCCCCTCAAGGTAGGATTGCATCCAGCTCACTGATAGACTATCAAAACCAATTGCTTTTAGCTTGTCAATCAGAATGGAGTGATTGACTGTGTCAAAGGCCTTTTGTAGGTCCAGCATGACCATGCCGCAGTATTTGCCTGCGTCCACCTCTTGTTTGATGTGGTCATTCAAATAGAGAAGGCATGTGTCAGTGGAGTGGGATGTTCTGAAGCCAGATTGGAATTCGTAGATTAGATTTTTTTCCGCTAGGTACTTTTCGACCTGTTCGTAGACTATTTTTTCCATGACTTTCGAGATGGAGGTGAGAATAGAAACAGGGCGGTAGTTGCCTGGGTCTAATTTGCTGCCCTTTTTGTGCAGAGGGGTCACCCTCGCAATTTTGAAGTCCTTGGGGACGTGTCCCTGTTTTATGGAGAGGTTTATTATGTGTGTGATGATTGGTGTGATGGCGGCTGCTGAGTCTCTGAGGAATTTGGAGGGGATGTTGTCATGGCCAGTGGCCTTGTTAGGTTGGAGGGCGCTCAGTTTATTGAGTACCTCATCTGTTGTTACCATTTCCAGCTTGAAGTCGTCCTTGCGGACCCCTAGGTTTTTGTAGTAAGCTACTATGTGTTCTACCCCATAAAGCCCTGAGTGGGAGGGTAGTTTGTTTACCAGTGTTGTGGCTATGTTTGTGAAGAAAATGTTTAAGTAATTGGCTACATCCAGCTTGTCTGTGATGAGCGTGTTGTCCGTTTTTATGTTTATGTTTGAGAATCTGGTTTTAAGTTTTTTACTGCATCCTAGTTGATTATTGAGTAATTTCCAAAGTTCACGTGGTTTGTTTTTGTTTTCCTCAGTTTTGTCATTGATGAAATTCTTTTTTGCAGTTTTGATCATGGAGTTTACGTCGTTTCTTAGTCTGTTTCTTTCTAGTTTGAGTTCAGTCACGTGGGCTTGGAGTTCACTGCTGTCCACAACAAGTGAATGGTAGATGATGAGGCTGGTGGTGGACACCACTATATTCCGAGTGAGTGGCTGGTGGAACGTGTCTGAAACGATAATGGATCTTGAAGTCCAATAAAAATATGTACACACACAAAGAATACATTAAAAAAAAACTTCACGGACCCACGGAGGTATTAAGCCAAGTCATGGCTCGACGTAAATGACATGCATAAAAGTCATAGATCATTTAAACAGAGCAAACGTTTATCTCCCCAGCCTTAGTGGACGTTCAATGATTATCAAAATAAAACCGACCAAAACCCCCCTTATATCAGATATAGCGAAACATTTAAATAAAGTATCTAGACGATATCCAGCATCACATAGTTAACCTATTTATAAAAACAAAGTTATCGAAATTATATGACGCCGCTTGGCGTTTAAGCCATAACGAAGTGCTAACTGCACAAAAACAGTATACTGTAGCCTATGACGTGGTGTCCTCTTGGTTCTTCAAGAAGGTTGTGGCTTCCTTAGGCGAGGGAATATGTATCCTCGCTCCGTCTTTGGTGATGAACAGCTTCGCAGGGTACTGGAGAGAGGTTTGAAACCTAGATTGTAGAGTGAGGCCATGGCGGCCTTGTAGCGGGAACGCTGCTCCATGACTTCGGGGCAGTAATCTTCATAGATTTGGACTATGTGCCCTCCGTATACCAGTTTACCCCTCCTCGTCCGTGCCTCTCGAACAATTATTTATTTTATTCCAATTTGATGTAAGCTAGCAATAACTACTCTAGGCCTGGTGTTATTTGCAGCTTTGGCCCCGATTCTGTAACACTGATCCAATTCGGGTGTCGTAGGGAAGATCCCCACCCCCAGAATTTCAACCAGTACCTTTGCAAACAAGACATTGGGTTGGTCGCAACTCACGGACTCATCCAGTCCTATTATGCGAATATTAGGTCGACGGAGTCGGTATTCGACGTCGGCTAGCTTAGCCATTCGCTTATCGTTGATTCCTTCTAGATCTCCACATCTAGCATCTATCACTTCCACCTTGTCAGTACAAGTACTCAAGCCAGTTTCCATATCGTTTAGACGAGCGGTCTGTGCACCAACCGTTTCCCATAGGTTGTCGATTTTGGATTCGATAGATTCTTTGGTAGAGGCAACCTGGTTGGTTAGGGAGTGTAAACCGTCCATTAAGGTGTGCTCGAGCTTAAGCTGGGATTGCGTGAGCTTGATCTGGGATTGCGTGAGCTCTTCGATTAGCTTAGCAATGGATTCCATATCGGTGGAAGCGTCATCTTTCTTTGTTTCGCTTGTTTTCTTCGGTGCCATTGTGGTTCTTTCAGTCAATATAGTTAGTTGGAAACCTAAGGTGATGTATACACAGGGCCGTAGCCAGGGTTTAGAAATTAGGGAGGTCCATTTATTTTTTTGGCCCAGACCGGCCCACTATAATCGGTCGGACACCACCCACCAGTACACCATCCTTACGGTCCCCTTAAATATGCGTACCTACTGTACTATCCCCCCCCCCCCCAACCCATTACAAAGCTGGGTAGTAAGTGCCATGGACAAGTGGACCAGTGTACTCACTCGCTCTTGGCTGAACCTTGTTTTGGGTGGTGATGTAAAAACACCTGCATCATAGCAGGCTCAGGATGGGCAACGTAGTCTATAGCCTGTTCATCCCTGTCTCTCTCCTTCATAACCTGGCTTGACTAGACATAAGGAGAGAGATGATTACAATTAACTGGTACATTCAGGTCCAGAATTGTTGGAATCCCCTGACAAAGATGTGCAAAAAGCTGTACAATTTAAACAATACCATACTGGTAATGAGAAAATAGTTGTTTATTCAATGAATGCATGGAGCAGTTCCATCTTATTTCATTTGATACTAACTACTCAGTTCATACAGATTTCAAGTATTCAAATATCAATGATGAATATTGCATAAGGTTTACACAGTTAATAGATCACCTTCTTGTTTTATATTCATCTTATATGGCAATTAAATCAATGGTGTGTTTGTTTGGGGAGTTTGACCTATGTGCCTACCACGTGAAGGTGCATGATCAATGGACAGCACAAAAACAATTTGTGTAGGTGGAGACTAGAGCTACCACAGATAGTAATAAGTTATTAAGAGTAAGTAATCCATAACATATATATCCTAATAGTTACCTTATTACCATACTTGGCTGAAAACAAACTTTGCTGCCTGTTGTGAATGTGTTTTTCCCTGTAGGCTAATACATAAGTAGGCATACATTTTTGCAGTTGAGGAAAAATTTGCAGTTGAGTAGGCTATAATGTGCTGTGTTTTTATGTCTTCCATCGAGGACCACCTTGGAAATAAGTGTTAATGCTTGTTAATGAATGCTTTTAGGTGATAACCTCAGGAATACAAATTGGTCAAGATCATTTGTTTTTATGATGTGTTTTTAATTTCCAAATAAATCTAATCAAATAAAAAAGCAGTTTTTGCAGTTGAGCTACTGGTGTGAATGAATGAATGAAAACTTTATTTAACAGATTGCAGAATGGGTACAATACAGTACGGCTCAATACATACAATTGTTAAGGGGATGCAGACCTGAGAAAGACGTTTGTCTTGTTTCCATCAGGGTCCCCCATTTTCAATTCATATAGACATATATGACATACATGACATACAGATAGTCAGTACTGCTACATCTATACATTTATGACATACCAGATTTGCAAATACAGTACTGTTTGTGATACAGAAGGAGTCAAGAAAAGGGAGTATATACATTTGACGTAGAAACTGTACATTGGAGGAGGTTGGGTGGGGGGGGTTGGGTACATTGGGATATTGACAACCATACTGGGTAATTTACATTGGAGGTGGTTGGGGGGGGGGGGGGGGGCCGGGGGGCACACTGTATAAACAAGTAACACTGTACATTGAGGGGGGGGGGGGGAGGAGACACTGTACAAACAAACACAATTGTACATTGAACTATTGACAAAACCATACTAGGTAAATGACTGTACATTGGAGGGGGTTGGGTTAGGATATTTACAGGGGCCAGTGTTGATTTGCAGTCTCCCGTAGGTGTCCCTTGAGAGAGGTTTTGAAAGTGGGTAGTGATCCACATTCCTTTACAGCTTTGGGTAGGGCGTTCCACATTGATGTGGCATAATTGCGAAACGTGTTTAGTCCCTTATTTGAGCCGAATCTGGGTTTAACATGATTTGTGGAGCTCCCTCTGGTGTTGTGATCGTGGTATTCACTGACCTTTGGGAAGTATTTTGACATGTACATGGGTACCTTGGTCGTGTAGTGTATCTTGTAGACCAGGCCCATTGCAAGTTGTTGTACTCTGTCGTCTACTCTAAGCCATCCTAGGTTGTCAAAGTGGGCAGGGGTGAGGTGGGTTCTAGGAGTAAGGTCAAGCAGTAGTCTGACCAGTTTGTTTTGAGATGTTTGTAATTTTGTTTTTAGCGCCTTTGAGGTGCTTTGGTACCATGAGGTGCAAGCATAGTCGTAGTACCCCTGAATGAGTGCTCCTGCCAGAGTCTTCAGGGTGTTCTTGTTTACCAGAGAGGAGATCCGGTACAAGAATCGAGTTCGTTGGTTGACTTTTTTTATTACATTGGATGCCATTTTGTCACAGGAGAGATTAGCCTCTAGGATGGAACCCAGGTAGGTAATTTCATCTTTCCTTGTGACAATATTGTCACCCACTGTAACTGAGAAGCCGTCGGTCTTGCTGAGTTTGTTATTTGAACCGAAGAGAATGGACTCTGTTTTGCCCATGTGTAATGATAGTTTGTTATCAGCGAGCCATATGCAGATTCTGCCTAGTTCCGAGCTGAGGGTTTTTTCAACCTGTAACTTGTTCTTGTCAGAGACCAGCAGGGCTGAGTCGTCCGCAAACAGGAACAAGTTGCAGTCACAAGCTGACGACATGTCATTTGCATAAATTAGGAACAGTAGCGGTCCTAGTATGCTTCCTTGTGGAACACCACAGCTCACTGTGAGGGGGGGGGGATAGGGTACCGTTTACCTCCACCATCTGTTCCCTCCCCTCAAGGTAGGATTGCATCCAGCTCACTGATAGACTATCAAAACCAATTGCTTTTAGCTTGTCAATCAGAATGGAGTGATTGACCGTGTCAAAGGCCTTTTGTAGGTCCAGCATGACCATGCCGCAGTATTTGCCTGCGTCCACCTCTTGTTTGATGTGGTCATTCAAATAGAGAAGGCATGTGTCAGTGGAGTGGGATGTTCTGAAGCCAGATTGGAATTCGTAGATTAGATTTTTTTCCGCTAGGTACTTTTCGACCTGTTCGTAGACTATTTTTTCCATGACTTTCGAGATGGAGGTGAGAATAGAAACAGGGCGGTAGTTGCCTGGGTCTAATTTGCTGCCCTTTTTGTGCAGAGGGGTCACCCTCGCAATTTTGAAGTCCTTGGGGACGTGTCCCTGTTTTATGGAGAGGTTTATTATGTGTGTGATGATTGGTGTGATGGCGGCTGCTGAGTCTCTGAGGAATTTGGAGGGGATGTTGTCATGGCCAGTGGCCTTGTTAGGTTGGAGGGCGCTCAGTTTATTGAGTACCTCATCTGTTGTTACCATTTCCAGCTTGAAGTCGTCCTTGCGGACCCCTAGGTTTTTGTAGTAAGCTACTATGTGTTCTACCCCATAAAGCCCTGAGTGGGAGGGTAGTTTGTTTACCAGTGTTGTGGCTATGTTTGTGAAGAAAATGTTTAAGTAATTGGCTACATCCAGCTTGTCTGTGATGAGCGTGTTGTCCGTTTTTATGTTTATGTTTGAGAATCTGGTTTTAAGTTTTTTACTGCATCCTAGTTGATTATTGAGTAATTTCCAAAGTTCACGTGGTTTGTTTTTGTTTTCCTCAGTTTTGTCATTGATGAAATTCTTTTTTGCAGTTTTGATCATGGAGTTTACGTCGTTTCTTAGTCTGTTTCTTTCTAGTTTGAGTTCAGTCACGTGGGCTTGGAGTTCACTGCTCGTGCTTTTAGTAAGCTTTGACTGACTTTTACGAAACTCAGAGCATTTTTTGTCTCTGGTTTTCATAGCGGCCAGTATTTCGGAGTGCATCCACGGCTCAGCGCGATTTTTTACCCTGGTGGTTCTTAGGGGGGCCATGTCGTTTAGTATTGCTGAGAATTTGGTTTTGAAACCAAGCCATGTTTCGTCAACCAGTGTACCATTGAGTTCATCTGACCAGTCCAGACTCTCCAGTTCAAGGTTGAAGGCCTCGCTAGAGTAGGTTTTGAGGTCTCTAGATGTGACTGTTTTGTGGCAGCCAGCCTTTTGTTTTAGTTTTTTTCGGGTACAGAATATCATATAATGATCACTTAACCCACATGCTATAACCCCTTTATTTGAGATCTTGGACTTGTCGGAGGTCAGAATGAGGTCAATGGTAGTCTGAGTTGATTCACATACACGTGTGGGTTGGGTGATTAGCTGGCTGAGGCCATGCAGATCACAAAACCTACTGAAGGCCTTGAAGACGGGTGCATCTTTTCGTTGCATATCCGTGTTCCAGTCTCCAATAAGAATTTTGTCTACATCCTCAACTCCAGCTAAACACCCATCCAGTGTATCATAAAAGCCACTATGATCTGGCGGCCTGTAGACTGTGCCAACCAGTAGGGATTTCGCCCTTTCGAATAGGATTTCCACTCATACAGTTTCAATTGATTTATGATTCAGGTCATTTCTGTTGATGAATTTGGTGTCCTTGTGTATGTACATACAGACACCACCTCCATGTTTGTTCCTATCATTCCTGATTATTGAGTAGTTCTCAATCTCTATCTCTGGATCTTTTACAGAATCGTCGAGCTTAGTTTCTGAGAAGCACAGTATGTTTGCCTTACCATTTATGAATATTTGTTTGATTTCATCCAATTTGTTTTTTAAGCTGTTAATGTTAATGTGAAAAATGTTCAGTCCATTGGCGTTGGTTATTTCATTGATGTTGGCAGGTTCGAAGTATTGTTCGTTTGTGATCTGTTCCTCTGTGTTGTTGTGGGTGGGAAGGGGGGAGGGGGGGGTCGGGTCCCGCGCCGTGCTGGAACAACAAAGAAGGGGGGAGGGGGGGGTCGGGTCCCGCGCCGTGCTGGAACAACAAAGGAGGGGGGAGGGGGGGGTCGGGTCCTGCGCCGTGCTGGAACAACAAAGGACTCGTTCCTGGTTGTTTTCGTTGTTAGCTCTGCTAGCTAGCCGGCTATCGGGCGTCGAGATGTTTACATCCCGCGTCGAGATGGTCGTCATGGTTTCGACCCTCGGTTCACCTCCTCTCGTCACTGCCTCACGTGTGCTCGTCTGCTGTGGCGTCATTGGGGGAGCTTCGCCGCCCGCGCTGTGGATGTAGCCACAGGTTGCGTTGTTGATGCTGTTGGTCGCGATGGGAACCTCCATCGCTTCTTGCTGTAGTCTCTGGTTCCGTGTCATTACGGGACCAGGGTTCTGATGTATGTCACCCGACATGAGCAGATATAATAAAAACATTGATCTCTTATTACACTTGCCTGCCGGGGGTAATTTCTTTCGTTCCGGATTTGCAGTAAGTACTGCGTGGATCGCCGTGGCTCCGAAGGCTGGATGTTTCCTCTCCGTGCCCGTTAACAAGTAGAAGTCGCAATGGGACTGCTGATTTACGTTTTCGCTACCCTCCACTTCTGTCTGGAGTTGCTGCTTGAGTTGTGAATTCAGGTACAAATCCATAATCCACAGGAGGGAAAGTAGAAAATGCGCAAAGTACTTTTTTGTTGTTGCTCTGTTGTGTTGGTTACGGGAGCTACGTAAAATGCGACCGTCCATGTTGAAGCCGGATGTAATGTCCTGGTGTTGTATATTATACAGCCTTTTCATGCATCTTTATCAAGGGAACCCTTATCCTAATGATTTTTAAAAAAAAAATATTATTTATGATGATACGATATGGACCTAGTAGTTGGGTCATCTGTGGCACTTCGTTTCTCAATGGATTTTTTAAAAAGGCGGGGGAAATTTGTGAGAGACCAAAATCCAAAATGGCTGCCATGGAAATTAACTTTTTAATGGTTTGACCTACAATGATGCCCATTATACAACGGCATGCAAATTTCTCGATTCTGATTGGCTGAAACAGTCCATTTACACGTCTTTATTGGCAACAATCCACGGTCCTGGGCTCAGGACCCGCCCACAACCGAATCACATATCACTCCCCGGCTCACTCCGGGAGAATGTTGATAGCGCCAGAATGTTGATAGCGCCATAACGACTAAATATGAAGCGATTCTGTCAAGGGGAATGTGTTAGTCCTTTAAACAATGTTGGATGATGTAATTGATGGGTCTTGAGTCAATCTAGAACAAAAGAAAAATCGCGGATTGATTGATTGATTAATTGATTGATTTAAATTTCTACTTCCTTCCCACTGACTGCAGCGTTCACTCTCACACTGTCCGACGCTGGCGTACCCACAAACACACACACACACACACGCACACACACACACACACACACACACACACACACACACACACACCTACACACACACACACACACACACACACTGTGACACACACACACACACACACGCACACACACACACACACACACACACTCTTGTCTGCAACAGCGGGGGAGTCAGACTGAGAGAGAAGCAGCGCTGTTTTAAGTGAGCATGGTCTAACTATTGAATTGATTGATTGGTTGATTGCTAATTTTATTACTGTACCCCTGGTTTCCAACTGGTTAAGTTTAGGCTAAAAGAAATAAATAAATAAATAGGGCGAAGAAAACGTTTTTTTCCTATAGGGCAAAGAAAACTTTTTAATTTGTTTTACCTACTTTATATAGACGCATCTAAGAATGAAGTTCTATGGAAAGTAGGTCTGCATTCCCTTAACAATTGTGTGTATTGAGCCGTACTGTATTGTACCCATTCTGCATCTGGTAATAAAATTTTCAATCAATCATTCCAATAATACACAGTTGGATGTGTTAGTTGGTTGGATGCACTTCAAGCTGCTTCCACATGAGGCAACTTCTCTCAATCATTCCAATAATACACAGTTGGATGTGTTAGTTTGGTTGGATGCACTTCAAGCTGCTTCCACATGGAGGCAACTTGTCTTTTTTGTAGTTGTGGGAACTACTTTTTCTGGCGGATGGTTTTTTCAATAAATCTTCGATTAATGTGTGTTTATTGTATAGAAATAAGGTTGGATGAATCTGGCAGTTGTATAAAAGCTTTACACCACTTGCAGTCGTGATTTGTGAACAATAAACCATGCCTAGGGGGGTCTAACGACCACCCCTAGGCATGGTTTATTGTTCACAAACCACTCCTGCGCGTGATGTAATGCTTAAATACATGGTACCAGCCCCCTCTCAGTCATGTACCAGCCCCTCTCAGTCATGTACCAGCCAGCCCCTCTCAGTCATGTACCAGCCCTCTCTCAGTCATGTATACCAGCCCCCTCTGTCATCTACCAGCCCCCTCTCAGTCATGTACCACAGCCCCATCTGAGTCATGTACCAGCCCCCTCTCAGTCATGTACCAGCCCCCTCTCAGTCATGTACCAGCCCCCTCTCAGTCATGTACCAGCCCCCTCTCAGTCATGTACCAGCCCCCTCTCAGTCATGTACCAGCCTCCTCTCAGTCATGTACCACAGCCCCATCTCAGTCATGTACCATAGCCCCATCTCAGTCATGTACCACAGCCCCCTCTCAGTCATGTATACCAGCCCCCTCTCAGTCATGTACCAGCCCTCTCTCAGTCATGTACCAGCCCCCTCTCAGTCATGTACCAGCCAGCCCCCTCTCAGTCATGTACCACAGCCCCCTCTCAGTCATATACCACAGCCCCCTCTCAGTCATGTACCACAGCCCCCTCTCAGTCATGTACCAGCCCCTCTCAGTCATGTACCAGCCCCCTCTCAGTCATGTACCACAGCCCCCTCTCAGTCATGTACCAGCCCCATCTCAGTCATGTACCAGCCCCCCTCTCAGTCATATACCTGCACGACTGGCGGGGGGGGTGCTTAGTAAGAGATGTGATTGGGCCGCGTGTAACTGTTCCGCAACAGTAAGTGACTTCCGGGGTAGGCCTGATTGGCCCCGACAAGGCACGTGACGCGCAACTTTCTCTGCCGCGCGGCACGCTCCGCGGAGCCGAGCGGCAGAGCTTACGGAATTACGTAACCGTCCAAATACGCCATGACTCTCATTCGGCGCTATAGTTCACCTGGCAGAGCAGCGGTCCTGCGATCCTGCGGTCCGTTGTTGGTGAGTTCGAATCCCATCAAAACTTTTTTTTTTAACGTGATTTTTTTTTTAACGTGTATTCTTTCGCCGGTTAAGGTTAGGCATGGTTAAGGTTAAGGTTAAGGTTAGGCATTGTTTCGGAGTTGGTTAAGGTTAGAACGGTTAAGTTTAGGCGCTGTTAAGGAGCTGGTTAAGGTTAGAGTTTGTCTTAGAGAATGGCAATATTCTTTCTATCATGGTTAAGGTTAAGGTTAAGGTTAGGCATTGTTTCGGAGTTGGTTAAGGTTAGAACGGTTAAGTTTAGGCGCTGTTAAGGAGCTGGTTAAGGTTAGAGTTTGTGTTAGAGAATGGCAATAGACAGCCTATTTCCGCGCGACAGCTCTCAGCAGCCTCGTTGCGCGTCCTGAGTTTGCCGCGTCACGTGCCTGTCGGGGCCAATCAGGCCTACCCCGGAAGTCACTTACTGTTGCGGAACAGGTACACGCGATTGGGCCAGCCCAGTGTCAGTCAGTACCAATGGGCCGATGTCTCAGCCTAGTAGTGGGCCGGTCGTTGACAAAAAAATATATATATATATATAATTTTTTTTATAAAAAAAAATTATATCATTTTTTTTTTTTTTTAATAGTTACAAATAGTTATCGAGGTCCGGACCTCGGTGACCTCATAGCTGGCTACGGCCATGTGTATACATACAGGTTTAACCGAGTTGAGAGTATAAAAAGAGGCTTTTAAAATATATAAAAAAAGGGAGTAGCAGCTTACCAGAATGCGACCTCACATCCTCGACCCGGAACCAGAACCCCCTGGATTACTTACTCTTATAACTTATTACTATCTGTGGTAGCTCTAGTCTCCACCTACACAAATTGTTTTTGTGCTGTCCATTGATCATGCACCTTCACATGGTATGCACATTAACTGTAGGTCAAACTCCCCAAACAAACAAGCACACCATTGATTTAATTGCCATATAAATCACATACAAAGATCTAACTATTACTCCTCTCTGAACATGAATATAAAACAAGAAGGTGATCTATTAACTGTGTAAACCTTATGCAATATTCGTCATTGATATTTGAATACTTGAAATCTGTATGAACTGAGTAGTTAGTATCAAATGAAATAAGATGGAACAGCTCCATGCATTCATTGAATAAACAACTATTTGCTCATTACCAGTATGGTATTGTTTAAATTGTACAGCTTTTTGCACATCTTTGTCAAGGAATTCCAACAATTCTGGACCTGAATGTACCAGTTAATTGTAATCATCTCTCTCCTTATGTCTAGTCAAGCCAGGTTGTGGAGGCGAGAGACAGGGATGAACAGGCTATAGACTACTTTGCCCATCCTGAGCCTGCTATGAGGCAGATGTTTTTACACCACCCAAAACAATATTCAGCCAAGAGTGAGTGAGTACACTGGTCCACTTGCACTGGTACACTTGTCCATGGCACTTACTACCCAGCTTTGTAGTGGTTTGGGGGAATAGTACAGTAGGTACGCATATTTAAGGAAACCGCAAGGATGGTCAAGTCAAGTCAAGAGTTTTATTTGTCACGGCATACAAGTATACAATGAAATGCGGGTGGTCTTGCCCGCAACGATGTGCAATACAGTAGTACAACATATAATAGAATCCAATAGACAACATTGTGCAATAAACAGGTAACATAGTGGGACATCACAGTATTTGTACATAGTTATTTACAGAGCATGAAGGACATGCTAGGTCCCTTGGTAGTGCAATACACTGTTACTATTCTATTTTTAAAGTGACCTTTCCGTTGTGGCCATAAGTGTGGGCGTATGCAGCATGAGTGAGTGCTTTCTCATGTTAAAGTGGCTGCTAGTGTGCGAGCGTGCACAGCGTGTGTGTGTCGTGTGTGTGCTAATGTGTGCTTGTGTGTAGGGTTCAGTGTTCTGTGACCCTCAGTGTTCATTGTTCAAGGCTCTGATGGCCTGGGGGAAGAAGCTGAGCCGAAGCCTCTCTGTCCTAGTAGCTGGTGTTCACAGGCGTCTGCCTGACCTCAGCAGCTGGAACAGGCTGTTATTGGGGTGGTGAGGGTCTTTCATTATTCTGCAGGCTCTGGATTTGCACCTCTTGTTGTATAGAACCTGCAGGGGAGGTAGTGCAATACCCGTGGTACGCTCGGCAGAGCGCACCACTCTCTGTAGGGCCTTCTTGTCCTGTGCCGTGCTGTTGCCATACCAGGCAGTGATGTTTCCAGTCAAGATGCTCTCTACAGCTCCGGAGTAGAAGGACTGGAGTATCTTCCCCGATACTCTGAACTTCCTTAACTGTCTCAGGTGGTAGAGGCGCTGCTTCGCCTTTTTTACAACTGTGTCTATGTGTGTTGACCATGTCAGATCCTCTGAGATGTGGACCCCCAGGTACTTAAAGCTGCTCACCCTGTCCACGGTGGCCCCGTTTATCCTCAGTGGTGTGTGTGTCTCCTGCTGTCCTCTTCTATAATCCACGATCAGCTCCTTGGTTTTACCAATGTTCAGGAGCAGGCTGTTGTCCTGGCACCAGCGTTCCAGTACCTCAACCTCCTCCCGGTAGGCCTTCTCGTCGTTGTCCGAGATCAGCCCCACCACCACCGTGTCGTCTGCAAACTTCACTATGGAGTTAGAGCTGAACTTGGCCACACAGTTGTGTGTGTATAGTGAGTACAGCAGGGGGCTCAGAACACAGCCCTGGGGGGACCCGATGCTCAGGGTGATGGTGTTGGAGGTCTGACCCCCCACCCTGACCGCCTGGGGTCTTTCACTCAGAAAGTCCAGTACCCAGGTGCTCAGAGCGGAGCTCAGACCCAGCTCGATCAGCTTGTCCACCAGTCTGGTGGGGACTATGGTGTTGAACGCTGAGCTGTAGTCAATGAACAACAGTCTCACATAGCCCCCCTTCTGACGGTCCAGGTGAGAGAGGGTGCTGTGCAGTACTTGGGAGACCGCATCGTCAGTGGACCTGTTTGGCCTGTATGCAAATTGCATAGGGTCCATATCACTGGGGAGGGAGGCACAAATGTGATCCTTGACCAGCCTCTCGAAACATTTCATGGCCACAGAGGTGAGTGCCACCGGTCTGTAGTCATTGAGACCTGCTGGGGAGGGTTTCTTTGGTACCGGGATAATGGTAGACATCTTGAAGCAGGCAGGGACCACTGACTCCTTCAGGGATCGATTAAATATGGTGTACTGGTGGGTGGTGTCCGACCGATTATGGTGGGCCGGTCTGGGCCAAAAATGCCAGGGCCGATTTTTGGTCCCAGTCCAGCCCTGGTGACATATAATAATGTTTTTTATTTCCACTTTCAGGCAAGGAATGATTGGGGCAGGGGGGCTTTAGACTTCAAATATTCATTATTTCACAAGAACAATTAATCTAGACCAAACATTATAAACACAATAACGTATTTGTATACCTCATCATGACCATCATAAATGGCTGCATTTATATAGCGCTATTATCCAAAGCGCTTTACAATTTGTTCCTCTCATTTTACCCATTCACTCACACATTCACACACCAAACGGCGGAGGCAACCATGCAAGGTGCCAACCTGCTCATCAGGAGCAATTAGGGGTTAAGTGTGTGTGCTACCTTGAACACAGAGATTCCGTCATAGATGTATTGTTCCTCCTGACTTTGCTGCTTTGGGTTCCAGGGAGGAGGAGGAGCGCCTTGGCCCCTGCCCTGGAGACGCTCAAGAAGCAGGCAGAGTGTCTCAAGTTGCCATCACTGCTAATGATAGACCAGAACTATGGTGAGAATATTGACTGATCTTTTTCTTTATTCCTTCAACGTGTCCAGCAGACAGAGTGATGTTTGTTAAATCAAATCAAATAAAAATGTATTTGTAAGGCCCGACAAGACACGTTAATATCCCCATGGGCCGGACATGTCTTCTTTAAACAAGTCAAGAAGGAACATCACAATAAATCAAGAACAAAACAAAAAACACCATGAAATCCAAAATAAAATGTAAAATAAATAAATGCAACACTCCCAGACATACCCCAGCGAAGGTAAGGAAAAACTCACCAAAAACCTAGCAATAGGAAAAAAGCACCACAGGCAATGTGGAGGGGAGAAACCTTAGAAGGACCGTTCAAGAGGGGATCCCCCCTCTTGGATGTCGGTGATAGTAGTGTTGCTATGGATGATCAATGGGTGGAGAATAAAACAGGCAAAATAGTTGGTATGTATGTATATACGTGTAATAAAACACAGATATGTACATGCAACTGGGGTACATAAGAACATTTTTGAAAGATCGAAATAGAATAGAGCTAAGAACAGCAAGAACAAAAGGAAAGCATAGGGAAATGAGCTATGTTAGGATAACGGCTAAATGTCAAGGCTCGGAGCTCAAAATATCAGTCATATTCCGTTTGCACATGAATATGTATTCCCTTCTGATCCATTTGAGGTATGGGGGTGACATAGAGAGGATCGTATCCTCTTGGCCATCACCACGGGACGTCCACCGCTTTGGTCATCACCATGAGACATCCATTCACAGGGAGACAGGGAGACAGGGAGACGGGGACAGTTAAGTTACTGATGGTGATGTCTCTCTCTCTCTCTCTCTCTGTGTGTGTGTGTGTGTGTGTGTGTGTGTGTGTGTGTGTGTGTGTGTGTGTGTGTGTGTGTGTGTGTGTGTGTGTGTGTGTGTGTGTGTGTGTGTGTGTGTGTGTGTGTGTGTGTGTGTGTGTGTGTGGTGTGTGTGGTGTGTGTGGTGTGTGTGGTGTGTGTGGTGTGTGTGGTGTGTGTGGTGTGTGTGTGTGTGTGTGTGTGTGTGTGTGTGTGTGTGTATAATCAGATATCTGCCCTGACCCCATCTCACCCACTGATGGTCTGGCTGCCCTCAACTCTCTATTGGCAGCTAAAATGGGGCATGGAGTTGCGAGGCTGCTGGATTCATTTTTCGACATGTTCGTGAACTGAGGCCTGTCTGGAACGCTGACCTTTACCTGGCCTGCTTTTAAAGGAGACTGACTTAAGAAATTGTAATAGATGTTTGGAAATGTACAATGAATGCGACCTATGTGAATTCACTTCCCCTTTTTCACTTCACTTCACTTTTCAATTTCACTAATCTGACTAATGTGATACTATCAAATATAAAAATAGGGAAACAATGTCCAGGGACGCACTCCAGGTTTTTCCAAATTTATTGGCAGCCTGTAATCATGACGTTTCGGTGTGAACACACCTTCTTCAGAATGGCTTGCATCTATCAAATAAAAATAATCTATCAAATAATGGATTCCCGTTTTCTCCTCTCTGTCCTTTATAGCCCGGTGAGTTTGTTCTTATTTCATCACTCACTCTCAGTTCTCTACAAGACACGTTACAGTGCTCTTACATTTCATGTAGCATCAATTTACTGCCTGAATTGTTATAGTGTATTGTTCATAAATGCAGGAAAACAATCATCTACTGGACAATTTGGTTAAATTCTAATTGGATCAACTGGCACATGGTGTCCAAAAGCCGGCCATGGATTACTTAGTAGGATCAGCCACAAATCAAGTCTCAATGTCACACGGTGGCCTATATAAATCTCCAATGGAAATGTGTGGCCATGGCAAATTGATGTCAGATTTGGCTTTTGTGGGAGCTAATTCTATTGACTGTGGGACAGGGTCCAAACCAAAGAGAGACTCTGTTACAGTCACTGTTTTTGCTATTATCAAGCTATCTTTCTCAGTCCCTCTATTGATAACAAATGAGATTAGATTTAGATTAAAATGTATTGTCATTATACAGCACAAGTACAAGTGGGGCAACAGTGGCACAGGAGGTAGAGCGGTTGTCTGGTAATCTGGAGGTTCCCGGTTTGATTCCCGCTCCTCCTGGGCAGCGTGTCGAAGTGTGCTTGAGCAAGACACTTTACCCCTAATTGCTCCCGATGAGCAGGTTGGCACCTTGCATGGTTGTCTCTGCCGTCGGTGTGTGAGTGAATGGGTAAAATGTGGGAAACTAAATTGTAAAGCGCTTTGGATAAATGCACAATTTACCATTTTTACCATTTACAAGTACAACAAAAGAAGATTGACATCCAACCAGAGTGCAAATGTAACAGTAAAGTGCAATAGTGATATACAATGTACAGGTGATTAAACTGGGTATAAAATATATAAATGAGTACTACTGAGTGTAGTGTTAATCAGATGCATGTACACTGTACAGAGTTGTAATATTAATATATACAGTGATACAGGTATAAAGACAGTATGGTAGTACAGATACAGCATAGTAGAGCGTGGCCTTACATGCACAATAACAATACTTAACCAGACTCTGATGCAGTTGGTGAATATGCTTTCTATGGTGCACTGGTAAAAGTTCACCAGAATCTCAGGAGACTTTCCTCAGTCTCCTCAAGAAGAAGAGGCACTGGTGACCAGTGACGAGGTGTCAAGGTTCCAAGAGAGGTCCTCAGAGATGTGGATTCCCAGGAAATTGAAGCTGGAGACATGCTCAAACTCCATCCCGTTGATGTGGACGGGGCATGCCCCTTGTTCTCAGTTAACTGTTTTATTCATATTGTATATTCATATTTCTATTACATATGTATATCAATGTATTGTCTTTCTATTACCCTACTCATACCTGTACCTCCCCCCTCCTGCTATGATGCCTGGATTTCCCCCAAGGGGATCAATAAAGGAATATATTATCTCATCTTATAGAAACACATGACACATAATTCAAATCGTTACTCTCTCACTCTCTGCCAAATATTACTCCAGGGTAGTTATTTTGTACAGATTACAACACACATATAAACAACCCAGATTCCTGTCCTACAGGGTGGGATGAGCTTTTAAGAAGTTTGAAACATTAGTTTGAAAGCAGCTCAGTCAACAGAGGAGACATGTGTATAATAAGAAACACAGTTATTCCTTTAGATAAAGAAGATCTAGTGAGACATGATGAGGGTAGTTTGTGTTGCTCTTGTTCAGCTGCTTCTATAGATCCGTCAGAGTAGATCCTGTCATCTACAGATATTTACATTATGTACACATTGAAAAACCAGTTGGATCTCACAAGCTGCTGAGTCTTCTGTCAGTGGGTCAGTCTGATCAGGCCACTGGAGAACCCAGGCCTAGATATGGTAAGACCTGCCTTATTCTCTCTGAATGTTTTTCAGCCCCTTGATTTAGCTAGTATCCATTTGTTGGTAAGCCTAATAAGACCCCCTCCCCAACTCTCTCCATGCTTGTTAGATTTCACTATATATATTTTTTCTTTTTTGTGTCCAAACTACTTTAGGATCTCATCTATTTTATGTTTCAGATGGTAGGCAAGTGGATCTACATAGGAGAGAGTTCTGGGCTTCCATGGGTAATGGGCTCGGGGAGGCCTTTGTCGAGAGTGGAACTGTAGATGCCACCACTATTACCAACAATATCCTCCATGTCTGCCAGGTCAAAGAAAATGTAAGATGAAGCCTACTTAATTATTGACCATTTTATACTGATCCACTGGCACAACATCCAACAACTGATTTGTGGATTTCACTTATGAGTGTAGATTTTAAGAATCTTTCAGGGTGGTTCAAAGCTCAAGGTCGGCAGTAGGTGCCACATACACCATTGGAAAATTGGTACCCTGAGGAATCATTTGAGATGCAGCTCAACACTGTATATTACTATTTTATGCAAATAAATGTTTTGAATCTGGCCTATTCAAAATTCTGAAAATTGTTGAGTGTATATAGGCTTGCAACATTTATGATTAGAGGGATTTATAAAGCAATTCAAGTAGTGAGTAGGTGATACACTAGTGATACAAGTGGGAATAGATTAACAATATAATGGTCAACGGAATCAACAAAACTAGTTAGAAGGCTAGTTGTAGTCCGGACCGTCACTAAACTACGTTTAGCAACAACACCTAGGTTCCAATTCACAGGTCTATAACCCACAACTAGGCTACAGAAAAAGCATTGTCAAAATCGGACTCAACCCCTCATTTTACTGCATGGGATTAGCATAAATTGGCAGTGTCTGTAAAGGATGTAACCCACTCTAAAGAGGAGAAAGAGATATTCCAAAGAGAGGGGGAAGTTCAGCTACATCTTTTAATTTAGATCATTCAAACCCAAATTATGCTCAATACTAATTTAGCAGACCAACTGGTTATGCAAGCACAATGGTAATTTCAACACAAACTTGTAAATCCAACTGGCTTGCCAGGTTGTCCTTAAGCACATTGTAGTAACTAGAAAGGAAAGACAGACACATAGCATTGTTTATGGGTAGTTTATTTCTGTACATACACCTGCTCATGGGTCATACACACACACATATTACATCTCTCACACATATACATTCAGAATATTCTACAGATTATATAAAAAGGATCGACTCTCATTCGCTGGGCAGGGTCCAATCATGGACTGTGATCTACTGAGAACATTTGTGTCCATGTCCGCAGAAGTACGCACACACAACTATCTGCATATTATGGCCTTACACCTTGATTTATAGGGGGATCAGACAGAAAGGTAGAACAGTGACGTTTGCACCAATACGCAACACAGAGGTCATCAGGTCAATGAGCACATTAGTTTGAAGAAAGAAAAAAATATCACATTTCTGAGACTACTGTATTTTCTTTGTAAGAAAAAAAGATTATTACGAGTGGGCCATTTTACATCCTTAAAAGGCTAGGTTTCTTCCTCTTTGGGCATGTCAAATTCAAACATGCTACAAATAATTCAAGATTAAAGTAATGTGCGTTGTTGAGTACATTTGACACTCGTATTTCTGAACATACCCTAAAGTGAGATTTTCTAATGCTACATTGCAGTTTTAGTTTTTTACTTATAATAATCCCCGTAGTGTGACCCATACCATCAACACAGTAGAGCACCGTAAACCTCAGTGGCTTTATTCATATTCTTATAGTTAATATACTGTATATCTGGATGCATTTCTAAATACTTGTGTATTGAGTTGGGAAAGAGATTAGCTGAATCCCATTTAAAAATGGCCTCCTCTCCTAATTATTCATTTGAAACTGGCACAGTAATATTGCGTTGCACTTTCATAACAGGCATGAATTCACAACAGGTGAAACCTTTTTGCGACAGACCACACCCATTGCCACACTCCCCTTTAATCAATTGGCATGAACACACACACACACTTGACCTCCACGGCCAATTTCAGCCTCCTAGGGCGAAACCTGTGGCCGTTAGTGGAGAGGTTTTTGTGGACCGACTGGAGCTTGCAGCTAAAACCAGTGAGATATTGCCTGATAAAAACAAAAGAGGAGCTGACACGCAGTCATCCCAGACCAATGGAGGAGTAGTACGTTAGGGCAAGTCAGATGAACCCTTCTGAAATGGAACACATCCAACCTTGAACAAACACACACACACATAATAGGCTGAGGTCAGCAGACAAGGAGAGGAGGCAGAGTGAGAATGCTAGGGACAAAGCCACAGTGTGCTTTAGTGTTGACACAGGACCACAGTGCATCAGAGCCCAAAACATAACAGCCATACCATACGTTATGCAAAAAACAATCCAGACCCATTTATTGAATACATACATTGCACAAACATGCACGCAAACACACACACGATGAACAAAAGTAACAAAATCAGTTATGGCAAAGTGATATTTCAAAGACAAAAACCCTGCTTCAGCAGTTTCAGCAACAAGGTTTAAGAGTATGTCCACGTCTGATTTGTCTGTTTTAACTAACATCCTCTCAAACTCAAACAAACACACACACACGTCCCCCTTTCACTGAACAGGTAAACAAAACTAAGAATACTAAAAAAAGCAAAACAAAAAAGATTCTGATCTGCATCACATATGAGCTCTTCTTCCGCTCATAATATTCAGCTGCCACATAGCAGCAGTTGCCAGGCAGCCAGAGACTATGGCCCGTCACCTGGATGCAGGTAATGTTAAAACTATATTGTTCCAGGTTCAGGTGTAGCATAGAGGTCCATACGTCTTATGAAGAGTACAGTCAGACAGTGTGATTGTCTCTGGATCGAGTGACGCACAGTCAAAGTGGTGCAGGGGGGAGGATGAGTCGATAGTAAGAGCCGAGGGGGCGACGATTTCGTTGTTTTTTTCTCCTCCTCGGCTGTTGGCCTAAGCTGTTCCTATAAGGCTGGCCAGTTTGCTACAAAGCTGTTCTGAATGGAGGTTCCTGGATGTTCTGAGCACGAGGACCACAGAACGTTGTTCCGATGAGCGGATCCACAGCACCAATTCAACTGCTCCCGACAGCACTGGGGGTCTATTTTTTTCTTTTGCGAGTAGAGATGGGGTAATGAAAGGGACGTGAAGATAGTGTTTCAAGAGTTTTCTCATGTTCAGATTGTGCCTTGTATTCAGGTCAGGGAGGGGGGGGGGGGGGGGTGAACAGAATTCCAGTTGTAGCACACAGAGAACCCACTTCAGGAGTCCAAAATCTCCAGTTCCAAGTTCCATCATGCTGGCCAAGGCTGGGTCTCCCTTGATGACCCGCAGGCTGATGCCAGACAACATGGCTCAAGGGTGTCAGAAGGTCACGGCTCCTGCGAGGGCTGCGTGGTGGGTGCGCTGGGCTTGTAAACAAGAGTAGGGAAGGAATGAACGGGTGTGGGGGGGGTGTTGGTCGGGGGAAGAGGGAACATGGTACCCTGTAAACAGAAAATGGTGGTGTGTTTGAGGGGCATAATGGCCATTGTGGATCTGTGATGGAGCCCAGAAGAGAGGCAGCACGGGAAGGTCTTCACTGGGCCGCAGTTTGGCTAGTCTGGTCTGAAAATGGGGATCTTGGGTAGGAACTCTATTAGGATCACCTGGTGGTGAAAAGAGGGATGATTAGTGGCGTGTGTGTGTGTGTGTGTGGGGGGGGGGGGTGCAGAATTGTGGGATATGCTCGTCTGACACCAAAACCATGGTTACTTACATATTCCATCATGTTGTTGGTTTCACACTTCCTCTTGCTCAATCTCCAATGCAAGCATAACTGTGAGAGAGAGAGAGGGGAGGGGGAGAGAGAGGGAGAGGGAGAGAGGGAGATAGAACAACACGAGAGGAAGAAATAGTTATCAACAAAACTGCCCACATCCTTCCCACTCTCTCACACCTGCATACACACACAAGAATTATGGTCCTTTTCCATTACCTGGTACCGGCTCAACTCAACTCGCCTTGTTTGGTTTTCCATTGGGCAGAGGTTGTGGATACAGTCCTGGTACTTCTTTTGGTATCGCTGTCGCGGCTCCAAGCGAGCCGAGGTGAAACCAGAGGGCCTGGGGCCCTCACCAGGGGGGTCCCCATGGGCAGTAGGCTGTCACACGTCAAGTTTTCACCGACGCCTCCCTCATTGGGGACGCGTCGGGCCAACGCAGTAGGGGGCAGCTGGCAAGACCATGCTGCCCGGTCTGCGCTACGTTCAATGTGTTGGTATTGAAGGCGGTCCTTCTGGTCCTCAAAAGGTGTTTTGATCAGGACGGACAATACGACGTCAGCGTCGTATATCGACAGACATGGAGTACGCTCCCCCGTCTGCACCGGGCGGCGGTCGGCTGGCTATGGGCGTTCTCCATCTGCGCAGCCTGAAGGCTCTCCACATCCCCGGCAGGGTGAATGTGGGTACAGGTGTGATGTCGCAGGGCGGTTCTCACCCTGACGAGTGGGGATTACGTCCGGACATAGTCGGGCAGGTCTGGGACCGATGCCGTGGCCGCCTGGGATTCTTTTTCCCCCATACATCTGATAGGTCAGTTGTTGGTGCGGATACGTCGGGAGCACAGGACCTTGGTCCTGTTCGCGTCGGACCGGGGCACAGCTGTGTGGTTCCCGGTCCTGATCCAGCTTGTTAGCCCCGCCGTGGCCTGTTCCTTGGTCGTCGCGGGCCCTCTCTCAGGCGCACGGGTCTCTGTGTTAGTTCCCTGTGCTGGGCCAGCCTCTGATGGTTTGGCTGGTGAGAGGGTGAGTCTGGAGAGGATGGACCCGTCTGTGGTCGACACCATCCGGTACGCACATGCTCCCTCCACTATCGCGGGTTACGCGGGTAGGTGACGTATTTTCCAAGAGTGGTGTAAGGTGGGGGGCTGGGAACTGGTGTCCTGCCCCCTGGACGCTGTCCTTTTCCTTCCGTCAGTCTATTTTGGCTTCGACGATGAGCCGTGGCTATATCCTCTTGTCATGAGGGGTTTTGAGGGCGTTACGTTGTTCAGCCACCCTCTTGTGAAGCGTTTCCTGCTTGGCGCTCGCCGCCTTAAGCCGGTGAAACGTTCTCTGTCTCCGAGTTGGGACCTCCAACTGGTCCTCGGCCGGTTGTCCGAGGCCCTGTTTGAGCCTCTTGAGCAGGCGTCTTTGGAACAGCTGCAAGACTGCATTCCTGCTGGCCATCACCTCCGCTAAGCGCGTGGGTGAGCTCTGTGCTCTCTCGGTGTGGCCTGAGTGCTTGTCTATTCGTGTCAATAGCGGTGCGACTCTGAGGCCTAATCCAGTCTTCGTGCCAAAAAAAATATCCGGAGCTCTTTTCGCTCCAGGGATATTGTGGTTCAGGCGTTTCATCCGCCTCCTCACGCTGGTGAGTTAGAGGCGAGCCTTCACCTGTCGTGTCCAGTCCGGGCTTTGGGGGTTTACCTCAGCCGGACTCAGGACCACCGATCAGCTCTTTGTTTGTTACGGTGGCTCTCGCGCTGGTAAAGCACTGTCGAAACAGCGCCTGTCACATTGGTTGTGCGAGGGCATTGCCCTTTGCTACACGTTGGCTGGGCTGGCCCCCCCTGGCACTCCACTCGTGGAATGGCGGCCTCTGCCGCCTTGTTAGGGGGGGCCTCGGTGGAGGACATCTGTCCTCCCCGGGTCCCTTCGTTAGGTTTTACCTCATGGACATGACTGGGGGTTCTGTCTCCCAGGCGGTTCTGAGGTCTGGACTTCCCCTGCGTCCCGCCCTTCGGTGGGTTAGCAGGGATGTGTGGGTGTGTGCCACGAGGTGATGTGTCACACGTGGTCCCGCCTGTGCTGTGCATTTTAGGGGTTCTAGTTCCCTCTTTTTCGCACTTGGGTGGAGTTGACTGCCGCCCCCTCTTCGCTAGGAAGGGGGGGGTGACGGGACTCCCCTCCCCCCTGGTGGTAGGGCTTGCGGGTCCTCAGGGGGTACATTTGTCGGGCCTCGCGTCTGCTCTGCCCCATATCTCGATATGGCGAAGAGCGAGACGCGATTGCCAGTACGAGTATATAACGATAGTACTGGCTGAGCGTCTCGCTCTTAGCGCGCCCTGAGGTCCCTTGAGGGGGTTTTTTCCTGTTGGAAAACTTTTCCTGAGGAAGGGCGAGTATGACCACGCCTGGTGACTTATAGGAGGTCACTGGGGCGGGGCCTGGTCAAGTGCAAGGGTGCTTTGTTTTCGTTCATGTAGTACAGTAGGTACTGGTTCTCTTCCTACCTTGCTGATAGGGTGCAGCGGGTTGAGGTCAGTGGCACTATGTCAGAGGCCAAGCCCATTGTATGTGGGGTCCCACAAGGAAGCATGCTAGGACCTCTCCTTTTTTTACTGTACATAAATGACATGTGAGCAGCATGCTCATGTAACTTGTTTTTATTTGCAGACGACTCAGCCCTGCTAGTCTCACACAAGGATCAGAACAGATGCTAGGTGAAGAACTTGCAGGGGTCAACAGGTGGCTTTCGGACAACAGGCTTTCTCTTCACCTAGGTAAGACAGAGGCAGTACTATTAGGCTCCAAGCCCAAGCTCAGGAAAGCACAGGAGTTTAACATCCAGCTAGGAGCTGTAACCCTAAAACAGCAAAAAAAAAGTATCTAGGCTGTATGATAGACGGGAGCCTAGATGGGGAGGCTATGGCCTCCCAAGTACTGGGCAAAGTCAACGCCCGCACCAGGTACTTAGCTAGGAAAGCCAACCTCCTTGGCAGAGATAGCCTCAGGCTACTAGCAAATAGCCTAGTACTCTGCCACTTTGACTATGGTAGTGTGTCGTGGTTTGAGGGCCTGACAGTGAACATAAAAAAGAAGCTTCAGGTTTCCCAAAATAAGCTGGTAAGGGTGGTAATGGGTCTTGGCCCTCGCACCCACATAGGGAGGAGTCACTTCCAGGAGCTTAACTGGCTTCCTGTGGAGGCCAGAGTTACCCAGCTCAGACTGAACATAGTGCACAATATTGGTAGTGCACAATATCATAAACCAAAGGTCCCCTAGATACCTCCAGAACTACTTCACCCCGGTCAACGAATCCCACAACCACAGAACTAGAGCAAGCATAGCAAACCTGAAGCCTGTTTCTTTCCGATCCAAACTGGGCCAGTGCTCCCTTACTTTCTCTGGAGCCCAGGATTGGAACAAGCTGCCTATCCCCATCAAACAGAGCTTGAGCCTCCACAGCTTCAAGAGAAGCGTCAGGAAGTGGCTCATGGACAGAATAGAGGAATAGACCCCTATAGTTTGAATGGGTTTCCAATCAGTTTTTAGTTATTGTGGGGTATACAATTTTAGCGATAGGTTAGTCTTTTAATGTTTTAAATGTATGATTTTTGTGTTATTGTCAGTTTTTAGTTATTGTGGGGTATACAATTTTAGCGATAGGTTAGTCTTATAATGTTTTAAATGTATGAGTTTTGTATTATTGTCGTGTTTTTGTTGTGGCCTAACAGCCCTGGGACCATGACGGAAATAAGGGTTTTACTCTCTCATGTTATCCTTTGGATCCTTGTTGTGTGTTTTTAATCCATCAATAAAATAAAATAAAATCAAACGTTATCAAACGAAGAGAAATGGCCTCCCCCTCCCCTCATCCTAAATCGGTACTAGAGTAATGATTTTTTTTACAAATTAAGTGGTAGTTACACAAGCAGCTGCACTGTTTGTTGTACAGAACTTGTAAGTTGCTTTGGATAAGTTGCTTTTTTAGTATCAGCTAAATGACTAAATGTAAATGTAGACGAATCAGTGACAGACATCCCTGCAAAACCCACCCCCATTGACTGGGGTTCTACCTACAGTGGAAAATGAAGTAACTGATACCAAAAGTGAGTAGATTCGAGTAGAGCCGGTACCATGTCATGGAAAAGCGCCATTATCTTGCCTACTCACCTTGTGGTAGAGTCTGCTGTTCTCCCACTCCAGCAGCTTCTCTATGGATCTCCCTGTCTGCAAGGTAAAGAGTGATACAAATAGTCAGGGCCATACATATTTGGACATCAATGCAATTTTTGCTCTGTACACCACCACAATGGATTTGAAATGAAACAATCAAGATGTGCTTTAAGTGCAGCTTTAATTTGAGGGTATTACATCCAAATCAGGTGAACGGTGTAGGAATTGCAACAGTTTCTATATGTGCCTCCTCCATTTTAAGGGACCAAAAGTAATTGGACCATTGGCTGCTCAGCTGTTCCATTGCCAGGTGTGTGTCATTCCATCATTATTTCATTTATAAGGAGCAGATAAAATGTTAATTTCAAGTGTTTATTTGCATTTGGAATTGTTGCTGTCAACTCTCAATATGAGGTCCAAAGAGCTGTCACTATCAGTGAAGCAAGCCATCATTAGGCTGACAAATCTAAACAAACACATGGACAACACAAAGAAGATCATGGCCGACCCCTCCCACCCCGGCATCTTCACCCTGCTGGCCTGCTACCCTATGGGAGAAGGCTGCGGATACCGAAGGCTGTGAAAGCCCGACATAGACTGAGCTTTTTCCCCTCAGCCGCCAGGCTGATCAATGACTCAGGCACCCGCGCCGCCAATTGACACTGGCAAAATACTGCACTGGTCTTTACTGGAACTCTGCACTTTACACATATATATATATTTATTAGTGCTGTCAGGCGATTAAAAAAAAATCTAATTAATTACAGGATTTGTAATTAATCTAATTAATCGCATTTTAATCGCATAACCATTTTATGCCTGATATTCTATAATCATATTTCAAATTGCATGTGTCCAGATGGCAGAATTCAGTACTGTATCTACAAAACCTTCTGTTTAATCTTCCATCTATTAATTTGCTTAGATTTTTCAGGTCTGGTCAATTTGAGCATGGTGTTATTCAGTCAAAGATAAAAAAAAATGTATTGATATTCTCATTTGGTTCATTACAATTGACTCAAAATAAAAGTTTCATTCAATCAATCACCGCGCAGATTGATTGATTGAATGAAAATGTTATTAACAGATTGCAGAATGGGTACAATACAGTACGGCTCAATACACACAATTGTTAAGGGGATGCAGACCAGAGAAAGACTTTCGTCTTGTTTACTTCAGGGTCCCCCATTTTCAATTCATAATGAATTGTAAGTAAGGGTGCAACTTGCACCGTGCAATCCATTCTTTGTGGATCTAGCCCACAGTATTTCTGACACTGGGAATACATTCCCTGAGATTCATAGATGTCCCTAGAATCAGATACCAAGAACATGCAAATGGACCATATTAAAAAAAAGTCTGTAAATGTGTATTCTACATTATTATGGAATGAATGATACAAAAAAAATTATTAAAAAAAAATACATTTTTTTGTAATTAATTTTGAGTTAATTTTCATAACGCGATAATTTGCTGTGTAATTAATTAATCTAATTAACGCGATAAACTGACAGCCCTAATATTTATTTAAATGATTAATCCTCCACTACACTGTTTTTGTCCTGTTGTTATTGTGAAAAAAAAATAAGAAAAATGCATACACTACTGTAATGCCGCAACAATTACCTATGTGTTTTACACAAATGGCTTAATAAAGGAATCTGAATCTGACATCAGAGAGATAGCAAAAACATTAGGGGCTAGATCCACAAAGAATGGATTGCACGGAGCAAGTTGCACCCTTACTTAAAATTCATTATGAATTGAAAATGGGGGACCCTGATGTAAATAAGACGAAAGTCTCTCTGGTCTGCATCCCCTTAACACATTGGTAGCTAAAAACGGCGTAAGTCATTATTGCCCGCCATGCGTTGAACGCCAACAACGGCGTAAATCGTTTTTGGGAGCAATATTTCATTTTTTCGCCATGACATTCATAATTCATCCAGCCTCCCTCCGGACTGCAGCGGCACCCTGTATGAGATTGCAACGCCTCAATACCGCCGCCTGGTGGATGGTCGGGCGAGTTACACTCTTGCCAAAACCGGAAGTGGCGATCGTGCGTCGAGGAAATCCCTCCGGCAGTCATATCTTGTTACGTGGATCCAGACAAACACTCTAGTCCATTGGGATCGCTTTCGAAACGCAATAATCGATATGATTTCAGCGTTTATTGAGCCATACAAACCGGAAATGGATATAGGAAATCAACGTCAAATAATTGGGATCTTTTTCCTCCAGTCTCATCGGCGAACAGTAAGAGGAATATAACGTTATTTATAGCCCGATTGTTTATTTATTTCACTGCAAACCATCTGCTCAACATATCAACCCATACTAAATAAAGCCGTTACTGACGATTAAGGAATTATAAACGACCCCCCCCCTTTCCTTCACGCATGATGAAGCATAATGTATACCGATCATATACATTTGAATTTTTTTATATAGCGTGTATAGGAAAGAAACGCCAATCGATAATCTATCATATGCAGAAAAACATACTTATATTCTAGACGGTATTAACACAACAATGTATGAATGAAAAAATATAACGTTCCCACATCCTGAACGATAGATAATCGATGTTGAATGGGCCATAGTAATGTCAATATAGCAATACAATTTAAAAAGTTATAGCCCTGCAAAGAAGGTAAACATCTCCATAGGCTTTCAACTGTGGCAGACCGGGTACAATGATGGGCACAACCCCCGGCGCCCAATGTGTTAACAATTGTGTGTATTGAGCCGTACTGTATTGTACCCATTCTGCAATCTGTTAATACAATTTTGATTCAAATCAATCAATCTGCACGGTGATTGATTGAATGCAAATTTTATTAACAGATTGCAGAATGGGTACAATACAGTACGGCTCAATACACACAATTGTTAACACTTTCAGAGCCCTTGCTTAACCTTGATTTACCTGTTGAATGCCACCATCCACTTCAATGTTAGCGTTAAAAACGCCTAATCTATGTTTTAAATTATGGCTATGTGTCTAATCTGCCCGTCGCTTTATCAATGACTCGTTTGCAGTCAACATTGTCGAAGCGGATTGTTTTTTTATCGGTTCATTTTCGTTTTATAGCATTTTGAAAAGCCCTTGTTTTCAAGAAAAATATAAAGATTCCATGATAAAAGACATTTACTGGAATATTCTAGAATACACAAAAACTGTCATTTTTCGGCCTATTTATGAATCGTTTTCAAATAAACGCTAGATTATCGATAGTATATGTGTACGTATGCACGCTATAGACGCAAGCTGAAAAATCGATTCTCTTATTTCCTCATCAGCGATCGCACACACAGACACATCACACATAGGGCAAATGCTGAGATCTCAGCGAATACAACTCTGATTATCCCAAGACTGGTAAAATAGATTCCTTACCTCAGATCAGATGTTCTCCAAAAAGATTATTCCAATTCCTGATCGCCATTCCAAATATCGATCACGCTTATTGATTGATTATTGGCTGCTGTGAATATATATTCCAGGCTGATTCCCGTCCCGCGATGACATCCATGTTGATCAGACTTCTTGCCAGCACATTGAGCCAGCTGGCTCCGCCTCTACAGATCCCAGGTCAGTCTAAGCGACTGACCTGCAGTTACACAGGGATAGACGATAGGGGGCGCTTTTTTCCATTCTGAGCTCCTGTAGGGGCTGGTGTACCAACGGGAGACTCAGTTGATGAAATATGATTTCAGATCGCTAAAACGATATTTGTCGTCGTGGGCACTCAACGGGGGGGCTGATCAAACGAGATATGTCGTCCGTGGCACTGAAAGGGGTTAAGGGGATGCAGACCAGAGAAAGACTTTTGTCTTGTTTACATCAGGGTCCCCCATTTTCAATTCATAATGAATTTTAAGTAAGGGTGCAACTTGCTCCGTGCAATCCATTCTTTGTGGATCTAGCCCCTAGGTGTGGCCAAATAAACCGTTTGGTACATTCTTAAAAAGAATGAACACCCTGGTGAGCTTAGCAACACCCAGAAGACCCCGGAAAACAAATGTGATGGATGACAGAATAATTATTTCCCTGGTAAAAAAAAAAATCCCTTCACAACAGTTGGCCAGATCAAGAACACTCTCCAGGAGGTAGGCATATAAAAGACGGTTGAAACGGGTATGTCAACCGGCAGTGGAATGGTTTCTCTGGAAGCCCATGGTGTTACCAGGGCCGGTGATGGCCAAACACTTGCAATCATGCCAGTTTCCAAGAGAAAAAATTATAAGAGAAGACGGAGCAGGGAAACCTGGGAAAGCCGGCTGAGACTTCCTGATCGACTTACCGCGGACAGTCCTGTTGACCCTGATAAAGAACTAGCACGTTGGAACGACCGATCAGTGGGCTATGCTTACTGGTTCCTGCCTCAGAATAAGGCATGTTGTATAATTAAAAAAAAAAGGAAGGCATTATTTCTTTGGCTCGAATAGATTTAGTTTGTTTATATTTTTAGAACAGTACCCATAATAATGGAACCAGTTCTTGGACCAAAGCCTGACCAACAGCCTAATGCTTTGAAATACTTTGAATGTTATTGAAATACCTTGACTGTTATTTGAATCACTAACTATTTGTTCTTCCCATGCACAGGGACAACAAGTGGAAACCAGGACCCAGTCAAGCTTATTTGTGTTTAGAACTATGATTTGAAATTGGTTATGTCTGTAGCTTCTTTGATATATATATATATATATATATATATATATATTTTATTTTTGTAATTGTGTTTTAATGCACAATTAAGGGGCGGTATGTAGAAGCAGAAACCAACTTGGTGGATTTATATTGTTAGAATATTAGAACTTACATTGTTTAGACTAGAGGTTGTTTTATGTTTGAACACTAGGGGGCACACCACCTCCATTATAGCACCTCCTCTATAAGTAAAGTAACCTAGCCGATTACTGTAATCCATGCACCCGTTATGGAGATTAGTTTTCCTACCTGTTTCACTGTTTGGAACTGATAGACAGAGCAACTGACAACTGCTCTAATTGAACCATTTATTCACTATCATTCACCTTTGGACAATAAAACCCTGTAAACCGTACCAGCCGCAACTTGGGACATTCTTCTATATTTACATCACAAATTTTGTTACTGAGTAGAGAACTAATTATGGGTGCATCGTGACTCCTGTCAGCACATTCGGGGAGTGACAGTCGGCCACTACAATCATGAGAAGACTTCAATAAAGTAAACCATTGGAGAGCCTTAAAAACAGGAAGACCAGATTAGAGTTTCCCAGAAAACATGAAAAAAAACATACAGTTCTGGAAGAACATCCTATGAACAGATGAGATAAAGATCAACTTGTACCAGAATGATGGGAAGAGAAGAGTATGGAGAGGAAAGTAACTACTCATGATCCAAAGCATATCACCTCATATCAGTAAAGCATGGTGGTGGTAGTGTTATGGTGTGAGCATGTATGGCTGCTAATGGAACTGGTTCCCTTGTATTTATTGATGATGGGACTGCTGACAAAAGCAGTAGGATGAAGTGTTTCTGGCAATATTATCTGCTCATATTCAGTCAAATGCTTCAGAAGTCATTGGGCGGTGCTTCACAGTGCAGATGGAAAATGACCCGAAACATACCGAGTTTTTTAAGGCAAATAAGTGGAATGTTGGTCACGGATTTCACTTGCTGAAGACAAAACTGAAGGGGAAATGCCACAAGAACAAGCAGGAACTGAAGACAGTTGCAGTAAAGGCCTGCATGAAACCCAGTGTCTAGTGATGTCTCTGGGTTCCATACTGCAGTCTGCAGTCATTGACTGGAAAGGATTTTCAACCAAGTATTAAAAATTACAATTTGATCTATGATTGTTAATTTGTCCAAATACTTTTGGTCCCCTTAAAAAGGTGAAAGCACATGTAGAAACCTTCTTCGTTTTTTTTATTCATATGGTGTTTTATATGGTGTTTTAGCAGATCTCAGCTTACCTTACTAAACATGCATACTGCTATTGATGTTGAAAAAGGGTTGAGAAATACACTACAAGACTTTTAAAGTTGTTTGAAAGTCGCTAGGCATGTGGGTAATTCACCCTTGTGACAACTAGGGCTGACCCTGATTAGTCGACTAATCGGTCGAAAGGAGCCGTAGTCGACTGCCAACCTCTTAGTCGAATAAAAAAAAATATATATATAATTTTTGTATCATTCTTTCCAAAAGAAAAGAGGCCTAGAAGCGTGGCTAATGGCACGCATACCAGAGGCTAACTGAACAGGCACAGAGGCACTGAAAGAGGATTTCACCCATCTAATGAACACACTAGACTAGACAAATATCAAGATGTATCCATCAGTGGACCAATTGCATGCTTTTGCAGAGGACAAGAAGCCTTCAGTCGACTCCTTCAGACATTAAGCACCCTCACAGCCCAAATGGAATGATTTAAAAAAAATATATACTTTTTTTTCTTTTTTTAGTCGACTAACGGCACATTTTGGCCAATCATAGTCGACTATCCAAATCCTTAGTCTGGGACATCCCTAGTGACAACCACCGAGTGGTTTATTTGATTAACGACACGCTACGTTACTGTACGCTCTGCTACAGTACAAGCCATTCAAATCAGCACGTCCAACTTTCACTTTCAGTTGCTATTAACACATCAAGTGCCGTTCATGGATCCGAGTGGCTTGTAGCAGTGATAATGTATACTAGTCAGTGGTTTTCAAAAGGGTGAATTGCCCATGCCTAGTAAGACCTGCTAAAACACACAGGGTATACACTTATGAACACAAAATTACAATAGTAAAAGTAAAAATTAGACCAGTATGGTCCTTTAACTATTTCCCTACACTGTTTGTTTATTTGGTTTTTCTATGAGATAACCCCAAAGGCACATGAATATCATGGTGGTTATGTTCAAGCATTGGGGCACATATATGCACGTGTGTGTGTCTGACCCTTTTGCTGAGGCAGATGACTGGCCAGAGGCTGAAGCCCAGTGTGCAGCAGCAGCAGAGGCAGCCACACAGGAGCCAGCGCACATTCACCGGTAGCGTCTTCTTCAGGCAACCATTCACGCGGTTGATACTGGCCTTGAACTCCTCTGGTGCCACCTAAAGATGTGGTTGAAATAACATAAGCCATTTTGGTGGTCGCTTTCTTTCCAAAGCGCCTTACAATAACGAGTGTGTATACATTTCAAGCACGAGTGGCCCCCAGTGTGAACGGTTGTCGTGGATAATGGTGCAATCAAAATGCTCGCATATACAAAATGACAGACACAAAAGTCTAGTTGGTTTGAATGTATTATTTTACGTCCATTTCTGTATTCCTTATATTGTTAACATAATCAAGTCACACTAAAAAATAGATCTCAGCGTCATTGATATTAATCAACAGGGCTGCATGAATAATCGCATCCGATACTGCAACCCAAAATCTTTGAGAGGACAGACGAGCCCGCCTTGCAGGTTCCCGTCAGCGATCATCTAATATCAATGCAACACTCGACTGAGAAGGTCCAGTATGAATGTTTTGCTACAGCCCCCACCCCAAAAAGTGTCAATCGGGGTCAGGTTTCAAGATGGCCTGTAAGGCTGCCAGTGCCAACCTCATCATCAATTAATGTCTTAATTTGTCACACATTTTGTTAGACAATTAGTCTCATATATATATGCTGTCATCACATGAGCACTAAAATTAAAGAGGACCCTGCCTTTGCATGACAAGATGTAGGAAATACAAAGATGCATCAATTAAATCAACTAACCAATTAGTTGGACAAAGTTCACCAATACTTGTTTTAGTCAAAGACAGTCCTATTGGTCTGAGCTAGAAGATAATGCAACAACGCCTATGGACCGGTGTTCAGATAGGTAGGTACATATTGGACACTTACCTTCCCTGTAAGTGCTGAGGGAAACTCGGACTCAAATTTGTTACTGAGTCCAAACCTGTGAGCAGGGAGACAATGATTATATTTCAATGATAAAAACGTTACAGTTAGTTAACCTCGAAGATAAATAACTAAATGAGCCAGCAGCCAGTACCATGGCTCACAGCGGTGCTATACAGCGTTAGTTAGCTTACAACATAAAGTTAGTAGCTAGCGTTAGCTAGGTGACCGGATCACGTTATGGAGGACGACATACAGTCAGCCAACTGTCTTGGTTTGACATGAACACATCGGTACTTTATTTCACACAACAATGTTACTTTACACACACGACTAAATTGGCCAAGGCCTTGAGAAACGAACATTAATGCAAGCTAGCCACTTAACCACATTCGAGGTTGTTAGCTGGATAGCTGCCCCTCACCAGGAGGTAGGTGATCGTTAGCTTGGCTAGTTTACAAGCCGCTATCCCACAGCAAGGTAATCACTTTGTTATCATTTCACTGTTAGTTTTAAATCGTTTTTCAATCCTCGTAAACCCCGTCGGTTGCTTACACGGTGACGTGGCCGGACCCTCGCACCACCACCGGGTCCGGAGCGTACTTTAGCAGCTGCTCCTCCGCGGCCCTGTCCTCGTCCTCCTCCTCCTCCTCCTCCTCGTAGATCTCGTCAAAGTCCTCCATCATCGCACGACTCGGCCTCGCGCTTCCCGGGAGAGGCGCCGGGAGAGACACGGTGCCGCCTTTTACAGTGAATCCTTACCCGAGAAACGATTACAAAAAAGAAACGGGAACGACAACAACCACAAAATCTCCGTCCAGCAGCGACGACAGTTCACATCGTTCGATCGGTAAGTTTCAGGCTCCAAAACAAAACATCAACATCCGCCGCAGTACCCAGACGACACCGGAAGGGGGACCGACGTGCTTGCGTCATCAACTCCAGTCTAGTAGAGCGTGAGCCACTCTCTAGTCAATGGGGTCCAGCTGCAACGCCGGGGAATCCTCTCACTGGGCAAGCCACGAACCTACTTTCTATAGAAGCAGATTGATTGATTGATTGATTGATTGATTGATTGATTGAAAACTTTATTAACAGATTGCAGAATGGGTACATATTGATTGATTGATTGAAAACGTTATTAACAGATTGCAGAATGGGTACAGTACAGTACAGCTCAATACATACAATTGTTAACACTTTCAGTGCCACGAGGTGGCGCCAGAGTTAGCTCTTGAATGCCACCAGCGGCGCCAATGTTACGCTTAATATCGCCTAATCTATGTTTTAAATGTGTCTAATCTGCCCGTCGCTTATCAAAGAATCCTTTTCCAGTCAGTGCTGTCAAGGCAGATTGGTTTTTTATCGCTTCATTTCCGTTTGAGAGCATTTTGAAAAGCACCCGTTTTGAGGTAAAAAACAGTCCATTCTGGATCATTCTATGATAATCGTCTTTTACTGGAATATTCCAGAACGTTGATATTTGTCGGCCTATTTATGAATCGTTTTCAAATAAACGCTAGATGATCAATATTATACGTGCACGCACGCACATTCGAGCCGCGCACGGATAATCGCTGTGTTCATTTCATCTTGGATTTTTACAGTGAAACCGATAGAGCCCATTTCACAAAACAGCTTATATCTTCATCAAAATGAGTCTGATTATCCTAACACTGATAACATAGATTCCTTACCTGACATCAGATGGTATCCAACTGGTATATTCCAATTCCTGATCACCATTCGAAAAAATCGATAAGTGTATAGATCCAACGTGATACAGTAGTACACATGATTCCGCAGGGCTCAGAGGATCCAGAATGAACTCTGATAACCCCGGCTGCATCAGTGGACTGGAAAATGTGGAGTACAGGATTTTTTCCTCCATACATTTTCATTGAGTCCATTCCAAAATCCCTTATGTCATCTGGGAGACGATAGGGGGCGCTTTTTTCCACATCTGATCGCCGGCGGCGCTCGGGTAGACTAGGGTAGGCTCGCGTGATGCAATATGATTTCAGATCGCTAAAAAAAGAAAAGAAAAAAATTTCGGAGAAATCTCGTGAGTGGCTTTCAACGAGATATTAATAATTCCGAGAAAACTTGTGAGTGGCATAGAAAGTGTTAAGGGGATGCAGACCAGAGAAAGACTTTCGTCTTGTTTACATCAGGGTCCCCCATTTTCAATTCATCATAACATATATGACATACATGACATACACATAGACACAGGGAGCGAAATTAAAGCCCGCAAAGCGCCATTGGCGAGCAGATTTTACGTTTGGCGGGTGGGACTGAGAGGTCTGTCCGCCATGTGGCGGGCAACGAAACAGTCATGTGAAAACCGATCGAATAACATGATCCAATTCTTAGCGGAGTTCTCACTCGCTGTCAAGCACACAGACATGCAACGCGCTGCTCCTCCCTCCTCCAGCCCCTCCCAACCCCATGTAAACAGAGAGGCTAGAGTCTAACGTTAGCTACCGTTACAAAATGACCCAGTCAACTATTCACTTTTAGTTTAATACAAGGCATTGTCCGTTATCTAGCCGGCTAGCTACTGATAGCTCCCGATATCAACAAATGCTCCAGCAAGTCTAGTAGTGCATAATACCTCCGTTGGATAGGTAGCTACCTAGTACACGTTAGCTCCAGTAGGGTCCAGCTGCAGCGCTGGAGAATCCTTGCTGGAGCTGGAGGCTACAGTATAGGGTCCAGCTGCAGCGCCGGAGAATCCTTGCTGGAGCTGGAGGCTACTCGAGTATACACACAGACAGTGAACATTTGCAGATAGCGAGCATTTTGACTTGTTGCGTGGTGGCGATGTCTCGCAGATAATACAACTACAAGTATGATTGTATAATATATATATTTTATAAAAAAAAAATTAAAAAAATTGGCTGGTAAGAAATATGCTTGGCGGATAGATTTTTCTCATCTACCAGCCACTGGCCGGTGAGTCAAAAAGTTAATTTCGCTCCCTGCATAGACAGTACTGCTACATCTATACATTTATGACATACCAGATTTGCAAATACAGTACTGTTTGTGATACAAAAAGAGTCCAGAAAAGAGAGTATATACATTTGACGTAGAAACTGTACAACGGTAGGTGGGGGGACTGTACATTGGAGGTGGTTGGGTGGGTGGGGGGGGGGAGGTTGGGTAGGAGGGGTGGGTGGGGGACAGTTGTAGTACAAGCAAAACTGTACATTGGAATATTGACAAGACCATACTTGGTCATTTACTGTACATTGGAGGGGGTTGGGTTATGACATTTACAGGGGCCAGTTTCGAATTGCAGTCTCCCGCAGGTGTTTTTTGAGAGTGTTTTTGAAAGTGGGTAGTGATTCACATTCATTTACAGCTTTGGGTAGGGCGTTCCACATTGATGTGGCATAATTGCGAAACGTGTTTAGTCCCTTGTTTGAGCCGAATCTGGGTTTAACATGATTTGTGGAGCTCCCTCTGGTGTTGTGATCGTGGTATTCACTGACCTTTGGGAAGTATTTTGACATGTACATGGGTACCTTGGTCGTGTAGTGTATCTTGTAGACCAGGCCCATTGCAAGTTGCTGTACTCTGTCGTCTACTCTAAGCCATCATAGGTTGTCAAAGTGGGCAGGGATGAGGTGGGTTCTAGGAGTAAGGTCAAGCAGTAGTCTGACCAGTTTGTTTTGAGATGTTTGTAATTTTGTTTTTAGCGCCTTTGAGGTGCTTTGGTACCATGCGGTGCAAGCATAGTCATAGTACCCTTGAATGAGTGCTCCTGCCAGAGTCTTCAGGGTATTCTTGTTTACCAGTGAGGAGATCCAGTACAAGAATCGAGTTTGTTGGTTGACTTTTTTTATTACATTGGATGCCATTTTGTCACAGGAAAGATTTGCCTCTAGGATGGAACCCAGGTAGGTAATATCTTCTTTCCTTGTGACAATATTGTCACCCACTGTAACTGAGAAGCAGTCGGTCTTGCTGAGTTTGTTATTTGAACCGAAGAGAATGGACTCTGTTTTGCCCATGTGTAATGATAGTTTGTTATCAGCGAGCCATATGTAGATTTTGCCTAGTTCTGAGCTGAGGGTTTTTTCAACCTGTAACTTGTTCTTGTCAGAGACCAGCAGGGCTGAGTCGTCCGCAAACAGGAACAAGTTGCAGTAACTGAGAAGCCATCGGTCTTGCTGAGTTTATTTGAACCGAAGAGAATGGACTCTGTTTTGCCCATGTGTAATGATAGTTTGTTATCGGAGAGTGCGCTGTTTTAAGTGAGCGTGTGTTATTGGATTGATTGAACATTTTATTAATGTCCGCCTTGTTTCGAATTGGTTATGCTTAGAGTTTATCTTTAGTAGTCTGGTCAGTTTGGGGCAAATATGGGGTCAAGGCTGAAAATCATGATTAACATTTGAGCCAATGTTTTTCTGTTCATTTAGGGTCCAATAAAGAAAAAAATGCAAGGAGCCCAAAAAATTAGGTAGGCGAAGTCTCTGAAACGACCACGCCCACTTTTTAGACCTGAAATTGTGTATCTTGGCTCCTGGAGGTCCCTTTTTTTTTCTCTGAATTGATCAGCGCCCAAGCCACTTCAGCCAAATCTGCTCATGAAGGCCATGCAGTTAGTTTGGGCCAAAGTTCTAAATCTACTCTCATGGGGCATACTAGTGTTTAGGTTGAGGCTTTGTTATAAGATGAGGACCCCAACAACCACCCAAGAAACAAAGCAAACCACTTGAAGTCCAAAAAAGCGTACATTTTTTTCTCCACTTTTTCTATTTTTCTCCCATCCCAATTCCACTGTGCCAATTCTTCCCTCCCCTGTCTTGAACATTGCTCGCATATGCCCCCCACTGGCCGATTGTAGGGAGGATAGAAGCCTTGCATCACATGTCCCCCCGATACACGAGGAGGCAGCCTGTCACATCTTTTCACCTGCCAGCGTGGACTCTCATTGGCGAGGTGTAACGTGTGGGAGGCTCACACTACCCCCGCCATTTCCTGTCTCTGCTGTGCAGGCGTCCCCAACTGACCTGTAGGAGTCGCTGTCCACAACGTCCAGATTACCACCCATCGACTTCCACCCGCTAACTCTGCCAATTGAGTTAGTATGACGGCTGGCCCAAGCCAGAGGCAACGCCGACAGCCAGAGTCGAACCCGGTGTCTCTTGCGTTGGTGACAAGCGCAATATCCGCTGCGCCACCCAGCCGCACCCAAAAAACTTGATTTGAACACATCACACATCCCATCACACAGGATTCAAACACTTGCTGAGGCATTTGGAATAAATGAGACATTTCATCCCCCTGCCAGCACAAGAACATGAGGTGCATTTATTAGATCTGCAGCTACACACCCTTGTTACTTGAGACAATGCGTCTCCTGCGGAAACTGTGCTCCACTTGACGAAGAGTTTCTCCCCATCGGTAGTCCATCCCCATTCAACAACTGGGGGACAAGGGAGTTGTAGAAGGCTGTTCCCCCACAGCCATCCTGCCTGGACTGTATCTCTCAACAGATGCTAGAAGTGCATCCTGGCTTGGGGGCAGGTCTCGCAGCTCATCTTTAACTGACTGCTTGAACAGCTGGAATCTGAGTCCATCTATACTTGCACAGTCGTACAGTCCAGCCTTGTTGTACCAGCTAATTACCCAGGGTTCAATAACTTCCATGCTGTTCTTAACAGTCTCAATACTAGGGCAGCAACTTAGTCCTCTCAATGCAGCAGTGAGCTCTGTCAACTTACTGTGGTTCATCCAGGCTTTGAATTGAGCATTCTTTGAGTGGCCAAAGAAGGCGCTCACAGAATCACAGCCACTGAAATAATGGAACACAGGCATGGCATCAGCCACATCTCCACCAAGCTTCTTGTGTGATTGAGTAGAACTGGCATTTGTCCCGAACAGCAAAGTCGATGAAGTTGCAAATCACAACATACTGACAGGAACTTTGTAGTGAACCCTAGTAGGATGGCAACTACATCGGAGTCGACTGTTCTAACCATAACTGACTTGATCCCCTTGTTTAGCATGTCCATCTCATGGCAAATGATGCGGTTGTTAGCCTCCTCAAGCATCTCTATGCGGTCATAAAGCTGGATCTCAACATTTTCGCCAACGTTTGCAAGGATCTTCCTGCCGTAGGTGATGCTGAACTCCTTGCTCCAGTTCCATGCATGTTCTTTAGCAATCCTGGCAAACATTAAATTCAGGGCTACCTTGTTGTCTTGATTAGACAGAAAACCTTCAAAGAATTGCTTAGATTCCGGCACGGTGTCATTCTCGCTGAAGGCCATCTGTGAACTACCTGCTGACCCCCGATTATTCCTTAATGTTCATAGTTCATAGGTAGAGGTCAGCCACAATGTCAATACGATTTGCTCACTTCTCATGACCAATCTTGGCAACGCTGTTCAACACCTTGATGACAAAGTCCCGGAATGTCATGCCTTTGGTGAGAGACTTCACCAGGATTCATACTTGCACAGATAGATCTATCACAAGTCCCTCTGAGGCTGTAGATTGAACTTATACTCCGATGTCCTTCAGGATTTGAGACTTTTGGCTGTGATAAATGTCTCCATCCTTTCTTGACAGGGCTTCTGGTAAACCTGTGATTGAAATGAATAGTTTTACCAAAACTAAATTAGCACTGTCAAATCAATTCACTTATAAAATGAATAATTGAACGTCACTGTATCGAGAATCTGGTAAGACGAAAGTTGCCTGCGTCTAAAACATTGAATAACTTTGAAATTATATCAACTAGATTTACCTGTGAATTCACCACCAAAGAGCCTCCTTGTCTCTGTTTCTCTTGATCTGTAGGCCTCCTTCAGCTTTGCAAAGGTTCCTTTAGGTGGCTTGATTGCAGGGCTAGCAAGCTGGACTTTTGCACCTGAACATGGGAGTTTCAGGGCATTTCGGGAGATTTTCGAACTAACATCCTTCTGAGCATATACAAATTGCTCCTGCACAAATTGGTCATGCTGTGTTTTGCCAACTGTAAAAACAAGGCTGGCATCTTTAGTTACCACATCTGGGAAGGGAATGGATGAGTTCAACCTCATGAACTGAGCTTGGTTGAAGGGGTTGGTAAGGATCCCCTGATACACCTTGAGAGTGTGGCTTGAAAACGTTTCCTTGAAGGAGTCCAGCATTTCTTTGTGTCTGTGTGCTAGATCTTGACCTTCAACCTCAGCTAGGTAGCACTAGATTTCGGGTAGGGCAAGTTCGAGTTTCCTGAAGAATTCCTGATCTTCCCGATTGATGATATCGACGTATCCAGTGTCAGACTTGATGACCTTTATATTATGCTCCTGCTTTTGATCATATGCAATCTTCGAAAATCGGTTACCTCTGGTGTTTACTGCGAAAGAGCCTGATATAAATTCCTTGAACAACTCTGGGTGTCTCCATTTGAGCTCTTTGATATCCTGAAGAAACACTGATGTCCATCTGGCATAGTGTGTAAGATAAAGTGCAAAGTAAAGAGGAATGAGCTGCTCAAGTGCACTGACCATCATGATGAAGTTGGCCTCCCGAAAGTATCTGATGAAGATAAGATCCTTCTTGATTGCTTCAAGGACATTGGTCCAGTAGTGAAACATGGGTCTGTTTTCATTGGCCACCCAATTGCTCCAAATCAAACTGTTGTCCTCTAGATGTTTTGCCTGGAATGCCTCGTCTCTCTTATTGGCCAGGACCACAGCCAGGATTTGAATGCAGTATCTAGCCTTCTTTATGGAATTCACATCACATACAGTAGTTGTCAGACCACTGATGTTCAGATTAGCTGAGGTTAAGATGGTATCCAGGCCAGTTCCTTTTATCAACTGGCCAACACAGACCAGAGAAACCTTCTCAAGGTGCAGGCCACCCATAAAAGCAAAGTATGAATGAGAAAACTCTTCTCCCATGATACGCGATACACCCAGAGCGGTTTTGAATTTCGGCCGTAGCCAAAACGGGCGTGGCGGAATGGCAGCGATTTTTCACAAATATCTGAAAAAGTTAAGGTTTTAGGGCATATGTTTGTTCATAACACTAATATAAATGTGGTGTTTCCGCAACTTTTGAGCCCAAAATCAACTCTCTGCGACCTTCAGGAGCCGAGATACAAAATTACAGGCCTAAAAAGACGTGGCCGTTTCAGGGACTTCGCCTAGCAAATTTTTTGGGCTCCTTGCATTTTTTTGTTTATCAGGCCCTAAATTAACAGAAAAACATTGGCTCAAATGTTAATCATTTTTTGCAGCCATTATGCCTAAACTGACCAGACTATAGAGCAGGGCGATAGACCACCAACCCTGATTCCAAACTCTAAGCATAACCGACTTCGAAAGAGGGCGACTTCCAAAGGGGGCCTAAGCACAGTGATGCGTTCCTCATGGGATGGGGTTGCACGCAGTGCAGCCAAAGTTTTGTGAGCAGAAGCGCGCGCACGCACATGCACGGATGTGCACGGCACGCGCGTGCACACAGTAATGCGCTGCACTTGCCAACTCGCTAAGTACCCACCTGGCCTACTTTGCATATCAATAGTGCCGGTCGTCAGGTGTGTTAAATACGTTCTCAGATACATTCACACAGAACTTGTGAATGAAATGTGTTACATTCCATTCGTAGAGGCAATTAGGCACTGTCTTTAGTCTGTGCTTAAACGAGGGAAAATGTATGCGCACGCGCCCGGGAGCGCGCGTCATTAGCGTGCGTGCAATACTGCCTAAGCATAACCAGTTAGAAACAAGGCAGACATTAATAACATTTTCAATCAATCAATCAATCAATCCAATAACACACGCTCACTTAAAACAGCGCACCCACCCAACCACCTCCAATGTACAGCCCCCCCCACCCACCCACCCAACCTACCCAACCTCCTCCAATGTACAGTTTTTACATCAAATGTATATACTCTCTTTTCTGGACTCTTTTTGTATCACAAACAGTACTGCATTTGCAAATCTGGTATGTCATAAATGTATAGATGTAGCCAGTGGTGCAGTGCTGGGCAACCGCGGTCAAACGGCGTTTGGGCTTCGAAGTGCGTGCATCCTATTATTATGCAAAGTCTAGGTGATAAGTGCCTAGACTTTGCATAATAATAGGATACCGTTTGGCCTCCGCCCATATTACGACTGCACCCCTGGATGTAGCAGTACTGTCTATCTGTATGTCATATATGTCCTGATGAATTGAAAATGGGGGACCCTGATGTAAACAAGACGAAAGTATTTCTCTGGTCTGCATCCCCTTAACAATTGTGTGTATTGAGCTGTACTGTATTGTACCCATTCTGAAATCTGTTAATAAAGTTTTCAATCAATCAATCAATCAAAGTAGGTTCGTGGCTGCCACAGGCTTGCCCAGTGAGAGAATTCTCCGGCGCTGCAGCTGGACCCTATTGCTCTAGTTTGCATTTGAAAGGCAGCTTCTTCCGCATTTCTACTTTAGGCAACTTTGTAAGCAGCTATATTACTGTGGATATCCACAACATTACACGACTAAAATGATCTCACGGGCTGTTTTCAAAGACGTGGCTCACCAATTCAAAGGATATTGCGCCTCTAGCCTTCCTGAGATCACAAGTGGCATTCTAGCGTTAGTCTTGTTATCCTGTGGTTTATTTGCGATCAAAACGTATTTCACTTTAACCCAGGACGTATTCAGTCTTGACGCGAGCGTGTTTTTGAACGGACATGTGCACAAGCTCCTCACATACTCCTACTACCACAAGACCAGTGTACAACTTCTTCTGAGCATCGGCGCTCTGGTGCTCCTCTGCGGGGGCGTGGAGAAGAGCGTCGGCACCGTGCGGTTCTTGTTCCTGTTCGTGCTGCTCTCGACCTGCACGGGCTTCTGGTTTGCCTTTGTGAGCGTCTTCCAGGATAACATCAGCACCACACGAAGCCACGTCGAGGGGTTTGTTCCCATAACTCTTGCCCTGGTGGCAGTGACTACTATGCACACTCGTATGGCCAAAGGTTACCTCTTTGGGGTCAGTTTTCCCACCATGGCTCTCCCGTGGGTGTTTCTCATCATCATAACACTCGTCATTCCCCACAGTGTGCTCCTCTGCAATGTCATTGCTATTTTGACCGGATGGATCTATGGCAAGGGATGGTTCTCCTTTCTGGAGATGTCCGAGGCCAGGGCTTCTGTTCTGGATAAGAAGATGCCTTTCAGACTGCTGAGGAACATCGGTGGCGTTCTGTATGTCCCAGCTTCCACAGAGGAGAGAAGGAAGACCCTCCATCCACCGATCAACCCGACCCCAGGCTCCTACCCGGTCCAAGCCTATGCTCCATTGTCCAGCATCAAGACTGAGACCCCATCCACGACGTATGAAGGCTGGCCCCACTCCACCTATGCTCCATCTAGTCCTGTCCAACATGGACATGGCCCAGCACAAGCGGATAGCTTTGGCCACAGCTGCAACCACAGTCATAGTCATGGACACGGGCATAGTCATAGTTCTGACCAGCTATAATTATGGTCATGTTTGCCCTGCAAAGTTCCACTTGGTTATTTTAAATATTCTCTCCTCAGACAAGCAATTTGTCCTGCATCTATTGCTCAAGTATGCCAGTCAGTGGTATTCCATCGAGGGGCACTACTACCAGAAACGAATTCTTGCACATTTAATTCAATTTAGCCTTCTTGGATTTTTTTTGCCTGCATCAATATTCCTGGTTGATATGCATAAGACAGGCTCTAAATGTTGAGGGTTAATGCTTTACAGATTTTATATGCATATTTATTTATACTTATCTTGCATCTTTTGTATTTTGTGTGTGTGAATAGGCAGCCATGCACAACTATGCAATTTGAATCTTTACAACACTCTTTGGGGGGCAGGGTACTTGTATAGTCCTGCTCTTCTTTCCATTTTTACCTTTGTAACTTTTTTGCTGCTGTAAAATAGTCTACTTTTGCTTTTGTTAGAGAAATATAGCATATCATCTTGTGCATAATATATCTCTGAATATTCAGTCTCACTAGAGATGGGTATTACAGCTTTGGAATTTAACTGCAGAAGAAGGTATTACTAAGATGTTGGAAGCAGTCCCTTCTTTTGAAGAGTGGACAGGGTCTATGTTGAGTGGGCCGGCTTTGACATATTTAAAGGAACACTAACATTATGGGAAATGTGCTCAGTCTTTTTCAGAGTCTGACAAGAAGATGGATACCAATGTCCTCTGTGCGTTTGGTAGAAAGCTATTTGGCTGCAAGCTAGCCTAGCTTAGCCTAGCTGTTGGCCAAAACACCTCTCCTGGGGTTTTATGCCATGTATATATTTTCTGTTAGTATCTCTGGGTAACAGTACACTGTATATTTGCATATTGTATATGTCACAAATGTAACAGTACTATATACCTGTATGTCATGTATGTGCCTATGCCATAAAGGCCATGACATTGTTATGTATGTTGTGTATGTCATAAATGTCACTATGAATTGAAAATGGGGGACCCTGATGTAAACAAGACAAAAGTCTTTCTCTGGTCTGCATCCCCTTAACAATTGTGTGTATTGAGCCGTACTGTATTGTACCCATTCTGCAATCTGTTAAATAACGTTTTCATTCATTCAGGCTAGTGGTCTGTATCCACTTCCATTAATTTGTGCTAAGCTAGGCTAGCTTGCAGCCAGACAGGCTTCTACTGAATGCACAGAGAGGAAATTGGTCTTGTCTGATTCTGGAGAAGACAGTAAGTGCATTTCCCATAATGTTTGTGTGTTCCTTTAAGCTACTTAGGTTGGTTATTAGTTTATTTGAATCCCAATTGAATATAGGTATTGGCCCATTTGAATGGCTCAGCCATTACAGGAGTCTGTCTGCCTTCTATTACATCAACAGGAAAGGCTTAGGGTTGGAAATTACATTATTACTGTGTTAGGTTAGGTATGTTATGTGTTCTTTATGCAATTTCGTTTTCAGGATTTAATGTGTAAAACAGGCTCTGAATGTTTTGCAGCTTTTACATTAATTAGTGTACTGTATATATATATAAAATTATATACATTTACATTTAGCTGACACTTTTATCCAAAGTGACTTACATGTTCTGTACGACAAGTCATCAGGAAGGGCACAACTCTATCAGCTGAGTAACAATGTATATATGCCTTTTTTATCTTTTGTATTGTGTTTCTACAATTACTGAGATTTCAATAAACAATTGGGCCACTTCTTGGCCTTGCTGTGTAGAAAAAAATACTTCATAACTTCTTCCTGCTGTACTGTCGCCTAATCCACAAATTATCAAATGTGCCTCATGCCATTTGAAAGCTTTAGTGGGACCAGGATTGGGTAGTAATGTATTACATGTACCTTGATTACAGTAAATACAAAAATGTGGTAATCAGTTAGTTACTCAGAAAAACCATAATCAGATTAGATACTTTTGAAAAACTAGTGATTAGCCTTCATGTTGGATTGCATATACAATTTTAATCATGCACCTTTTTGGTTCATGACCCCTAAAAACAGAAATGCCTGTTTGTGATCCGCCTACATAGTCAAGCATAGAAAGAATGGTGAACTGTGAGACAATGATTTATATTTAAAATGTTCATTAATTTGAAACTATAAATTCTCTACCATAAAAGTTATTCCCCATACACAAAAATGCTAAATTAGTCATGTTGGAGCAATGTGGTTTAATTGACTCATCGCAAACATTCATACAATTTCAAGTTACTTGCGACTAAAACAACCAATGGACATAGTATGTACAGTAGAATCCGCGATCCCAGCCAGGTAAACGTGACTCAATCCTCCCATGTGTCCCCATACATGTTCTTCTTTGCTGCAATAAAAAAGAGAAGGGACTGTAAGAGTGACTAACATCTGTTGTTGCAAGGACCCAACCTATACTGAGAGCAATGTCACAAATTAAATGTTTGTGTTCAGATCCTCCCTTGTAAAATGATCCTTGTACCTGGCATGCAGATGTCCAAAAGGGAAAATGTGTTGTTGAATTGATTGATTGAAAAATGTATTAACAGATTGCAGAATGGGTACAGTACAGTACAGCTCAATACATACAATTGTTAAGAGGATGCAGACCTGAGAAAGACTTTCGTCTTGTTTCCATCAGGGTCCCCCATTTTCAATTCATCATATGACACACATGACATACAGATAGACAGTACTGCTACATCTATACATTTATGACATACCAGATTTTCAAATACAGTACTGTTTGTGATACTAAAAAAATCCAGAAGAAGAGTATATACATTTGACATAGAAACTGTGCATTGGGGGAGGTTGGGTAGGTGGGGTGGGGCTGTACATTGGAGGGGGGGGACACACTGTACATTGGAATACTGACATACATTTGACATGGAAACTGTACATTGTCATAAATATAATCCAAAAACAGCCCATGTGTAGTCAGCCCTACAAAGGCAAATGGCAGTAACTTGTGTGAATGGTGAAACAAGAGAAATAATGACATCAATGTTTATCCCCTCTCTCTTTCTCTCTGACTGCACGTCATTGTTGGTACAAAAGTAGATAGTACAGTAGTACAGTATTATTTAGTATCATTATATAGTACCAACTAATGTACTGAGAATACATTTGAGACGGGAGATAGCATTTGAATACATTTTGCTCTGTTCCAGTATTTGCGACTGTTTTATGCTTTGGCCGCTCACAGTCTGTGTTCAGTGCAGGTCTCTCTGACTCCCTCTCAGGTGTTGGTTTGAGCAACGTCTCCGCTTTCTGGGTGAGCGTGACCTCGTAGTTCTCCCTGTTCTTGGTTCTCAGGTCCTCGTAGAGGATGGGCCTCCTCCTGGGCTCCTCCTCCTCCACCACATATGATTGGGCTAGAAGGGACGGGGAGAGGGTACAAGGCTCAATCCCATTGGCTGGAATTGGGGGCTCAGACTTCGAAGCACATTCCCATTAACCCTTTCACCACCTCAGTACCAAAGGGTTAACCCTTTCACTGCAACAACACAGAAGGTTAACCCTTTCACTGTCACCTGACAAAGTGTTAACCCTTTCACAACCACACTACAGAAGGTCAACCCTTTCACTACCACACTTACAGACGGTTAACCGATATGATATTCTTTATTCTATTGACATACAGCTTGCCATTTCATTTTACATAATGTATATGCATAACCTGTGGCTTTATTATCATCCCATATACACAATTTCCTGTAGTTCTGTCCACTCAATACATTTTTACAACAACATTCTGATAGTGTACTGCACAGATGATTCTGCTGATTCAGAGGGGGAGGGGCTGTTCCAAATACTCTCCCTACTGGAACCATTTTACCCTCTTGGGCTCCTGAAATTCCAGTTATTTTCAACCCTATTTTGCTACTGTCTTCTGGAATCATACTGATACATTTCGACCAAACCACTATTGAGCAAGTTTTGTATTTCTGGGCAAGGTCATTGTTGTTCAATGTTGCTGCTGTGAGCTCAGTTTCTTAAAAACATTTAGACACTAAGATCAGCGTTGTCCACTGGCTTATAGAGGAAGGAAGAAAGATTATTAGCATTATTATTATTATAATTATTATGTTCTACTCTTATTATTATTACTATTATGATCGTTTGTCCTGCCTGTACCTCACTTCCCCCTCCCCTATGCTGCTATGCCACCTGAATTTTCCCAAGGGGATTAAAAAAAAAAAACACTTGACTTGATGCACTTCATGTTAACATGTTTTTGATGGTCGTCTACATTAACACACCTGGAGGGTTGAAGTCATCTACCCTGCTTGTCTGGGGTGGCTCTGTGTCGTATCCGTGCCCAAAGTCCCCGGGAGTGGGAGAGATCTGGGAATCGGACTCCGCTGGCAGGAACATGTTGTCAAATGATTGGCTGTCTGGGTCACTCAGCTCAGACTGCGGGCCCATGGAACTAGGAGAAAGAACATAATGAGTAATCAGTAATTCAGTAATCTGAAAGGCTTATGAGAGAGTAAGGTGAAAGGGAGGAAGACTTGAGTTCAACTAACACAACCCCTCCTCACACTACGGTGGCTAATTTAAGCATTACATCACGCGCAGGAGTGTGTTATAGGAATTAGATCATGCCTAGGGGTGGTTGTTAGGCCCGACGCACAGCGGAGGGTTGTTAGACCCCCCTAGGCATGATCTAATTCCTATAACACACGACTACAAGTGATGTAATGTCTTTTATACAATGGTGGAATTCACCCAACCTTATTGCTATAGAATAAACACACAGTAATTGAAGCATAATGGAGATTTATTCACAACCATCCGCAGAAAAAGTAGGTAAAAAAGAGAAAAAAAGTTGCCTCCGTGTCTAGAAGCAGAGGGAGGTGCGGTGCTTCAAAGCATGCCACCTAACAACAAACTTCATATAAATCCCGCAATGTATTATTGTTTTGACAATGGGTCATGACAAACCAATTACATAATCCAACATTGTGTAAACAACTAACATTCCAGTTAACTATCTTTTTAAAATGATTCGTTACGAATATATCCATATATATCCGGGACACCCAGTGAAATCGCTTCGTGCAACAGTGTCCTTTTGCAGAGGGAGGTTGCTACAAAGCATGCAATCTAACTACAAACTTCATATAAAACTCTGCTATAGAGCCACACTCCGTTATGCACAAGTTTACAGACATACATGACATACAGATAGACAGTACTGCTACATCTATACATTTATGACATACCAGATTTACAAATACAGTACTGTTTTTGTAGGGTGATTATGGTTTATTTACATTGAGGTTCTGGGGTCACGTGGAGTGTGTTATACGAAATACCCCCCCCCCCCCCTCCACCCCACCTACCAATCTCCTACCTACCAACCTCCTCCAATGTACAGTTTCTTCGTCAAATGTATATACTCTTCTTGCATCACAAACAGTACTGTATTTGTAAATCTGGTATGTCATAAATGTATAGATGTAGCAGTACTGTCTATCTGTATGTCATGTATGTCATATATGTTATGATGCATTGAAAATGGGGGACCCTGATGTAAACAAGACGAAAGTCTTTCTCTGGTCTGCATCCCCTTAACAATTGTGTGTATTGAGCTGTACTGTATTGTACCCATTCTGCAATCCGTTAATAACATTTTCAATCAATCAATCAAACAACAACCGGACCGGTAACATCACTGTGCTTCTTAAACAATGATTGGTGTAAATCGTGTCGGTGCCCACGGCTTTACATATTCGGGGTAACATCATACATGTACATAGATCAACATGTACAATGATAAGTTCGTTTGTCAAAGTATTTTTTCCTTCTCCGGCTTCTCCGGTTGTATAAGTTTCCACACTTATATTATTCAATGAGACTGCCAGCCAGATTTTGCGCGACGGACAGAGAGCACTCAGCCTCAGAACCACCCGCGATTTATATTTTGTTTTACAATAGGTCATGACAAACCAATTACATAATCAAACATTGTGTAAACAACTAACATATTCCAGGTGAATGTATCTTTTTTGAATGAGTCGTTATGACGCAATCAATACATCCATTCATAAAGATTATTGTCCGCCATCTTGGTTTCATTTGGAAAAGACGAATGGCGGATTCATTAGAAAGAAAAGTAATTCGGTTGTGGGTGGGTTCTGGGGTCACGTGGAGTGTCTTATACTAAATAACAACCGGCAACTTCACTGTTTCAGCCAATCAGAATCACGAAATTTGCATGCCATTGTATAATCGATCACACAAATGGCCCCTCCACACCACCAAAACTGAACTGAAACCATGACCCAAAAACGAGGTACATATTGAACCGAGGCCTAACTGTATTGTTGCATCCCTAGTAGTGTGTGTATATGTGTGTTACTGACTGTACAGCTGGTTTTCCTGTCCTCTGTCTCAGGGCATCTCCCAATGGTGAGTTTTTCAGCTTCTTAAACTTTTCCTCGCACACCCGCATGTACGACAATCTCCCGGCAAGGTAGCCACAGAAGCCGGCAACTGGAAAGACAAATATTACATACACACTTTGACTGTCAAAATAACCCTGAAAATTAAACCGTCTTGGATGCTATACAAGTATATAACTACCTTGAAAAGGGAGACTTACAGACAACTTTGCGGAGAGACCCGTACTTTCCAGACGCAGAGAGAATTCCTATAGAAAGATACAGGAGGAATCTAAGAATTATAATGGCTTTTGGAGTAGGCCTCCCTTCTAAATGCATTTTTGTTTCCCCTCATGTTTTTGATATTTGGATGGACACTATTTCAAAAGCCACAATTTCCAATCTGGCTGACCGACGGTGCTTTCACATAGGACACGGATCTGAGCTGCCGTTGAGAGCACTGGGTTCAGCGCACATCTCACTACAGTAGATCTCACGGAGGAGAGAGCAAAATGGGCAGGGTTTTCAGGAGAAGAGTAGAACGATAATAACATGTACATTGCATTGGTCAAACATACCGGGCATTTGGTTTGAAATCGGGAAATTGTGATAGTATGATAGTATCAACGTTCCCTCCTCTGCCTGGATGGATGCCTTTCAAGTCTATTGTTCTATTGGTGTTAGAGCCAAATGTATGATTTTGAAATTAACTATTATGAATTATTAATGTTTATTATTGGTATGAATGAAGTCATGACTTATATAAATAATGGGTTTTGTGATCATGTATTGTTGTGATTATTATATTTTTGATAAGCTAATTATGGAGATGCCAATTGGGATGCATGTGGCTAATTTGGGGAAACAGGCATCAGGTGTTTAAAATGGGCTGGCCATCACACAGCCAGTGTTCTAAAAATGTTTGGTATGTGGCGACATGTTTTTTTTTTACCGCTGCAGAGCAGCCTATGTTTTTGATTGATTGATTCATATTGTAAGATATACATTTCCTAAATTTCATTGTGGGGATTATTGGAATCCGAAGATCTGCAAGGAAAATCTGAAAGGAAAATAAATGGCATATAAAATCCGATCTCCAGAGTGCTGCTATCTGAGCGTGTCAACCAAGTGCATACCAGTATAACCAGAAGGCGCATTTACGTTGAACAAGGACTGCATCTTTAATTGGAGTCACATGAATTTGACAGCATGCAGTGCTCAAAGTTCAACCTAGGTGAACTGGGCGCTCTCTCGCCAATTGGATGCTAACTGTCATTTTTCTGTAAGGGCCAAAAGTATCATTCTAGCATCCATAGGGGTCGCTCTGTGGTTGCTCTAACTTGCTGTAAAAGTCCTACTACTTTGTGTACTGTTACAGTTTAGTTGTCATTTGGTGATTAATGGTCTTAGTTTTTCACTATTAAATTTTGTGGCACAACATTTTAAGCTGATAGGCACACGGAAGATGTCAGAAGACACAAAGTGTCAAAGATAAGCTTCAGGGTTATCTACCTAGTCTGATACATGCCACTCTCTGCCACTTTTTCAGAGTATAAATGGTACTTGTCCTGACTTCCATGCATTCCTGTATATAGAGTGTCACCAGGAAACCTGCATCACCCGGTATCATCCTAGTATTGTGCCACAAAAGTTCCTATTGTGAAAAGACTAGGCAATGGAGCATGGACTCAACAAACCACCCCTAGAGCATAGGTGAGCTAAATTGAAAGCTGTGGCTTTGGAACAGTGTCATCCAAATATCACCAAAGGCACTGCTGGCAGTTACATCGTTGATGATGTGTTACCTTTAACAACCAGGGCCTGAGTGACAGCCATGCTGGTCAGTGAGAAGGGTACACCTACAGGTAAGAGAAGGAATGGAGAGACAGACATGTCAGAATCACCTGAAGAAACATGCTTGAAACATGAGTGCTTGCCACTTTAGTATGTCATCATGGTTATTTTATTCAGTTTCAGATAGAACAGATGAATGAATGAATGAAAAATAACAGATTGCAGAATGGGTACAATACAGTATATTGATGAATATGATTAATTGAAAATGGGGGAGATTGATTGATTGATAACTTTATTAACAGATTGTTAAGGGGATGCAGACCAGAGAGACTTTCGTCTTGTTTACATTAGGGTCCCCCATTTTCAATTCACCATAACATATATGACATACACGACATACAGATACAGTACTGCTACATCTATACATTTATGACATACCAGATTTGCAAATAGAGTACTGTTTGTGATACAAAAAGAGTCTAAAAAAGAGTATACATTTGACGTAGAAACTGTACATCGTTTCTTGAGCCTGATGTAAACAAGACGAAAGTCTTTCTCTGGTCTGCATCCCCTTAACAATTGTGTGTATTGAGCCACTGTATTGTACCCATTCTGCAATCTGTTAATACAATGTTCAATCAATCAATCAAGTACGGCTCAATACACACAATTGTTAAGGGGTTGCAGACCAGAGAAAGAAGTTTGTCTTGTTTACACCAGGGACCCCCATTTTCAATTCATAGTCAAGATACAATAGAGTTTGTGTGCATGTGTGTGTGAGAGAGAGAACGAGGGAGCCTAACTTACACCTGGACCAAAAGCTCTCCCGGTAGCATTCTTTCATGACCCTTTGCTCATCTTCCGTCAGAATGTACCGCGGCTGCTCCGCGACCGACGAGTCCGACATCCCCTGTCAACACGCACACATTGATACATGTTACATGAGACTAGTTAATAACAAGTCCCAGCAAAGACATTGTCTAACGTTAGCAGGCAAAGTGACTGTTGCAGGCAAGGCGACATCGGGACTACAATTCTACAGTTAACATCAGTAGGAATTTAAGGTTAGCTAGTTCAGATTGACTTGCTAATTAATGGGCAATATTTACCCGTGGTCCGTCTTGACGTTCCTCCGTAAAAGCTGTGGTGACGATGTCAGCTCCCATTTATGCTTTCAAACCATGTGAATTAAAGTTTAAGTGTACGCCACACTTCGGACTGAGCTACTAAACATTTTGGTACAATGTCATAGCAAAAACGGCCGTGACCCGGAAACAAATGAGACATTTGTAAACTAGCTAATGTTAGCCATAGATATATATACAAACATTAGATGACTCACCCGCGCTGCTGGCCAACGGAGACCGACCGGCGTTGCCACAAGGCGGCCATCTTGCTGCAGGGCAGCACACCCACTCATAACATGAACGTATAGTGCACTGCATGTACTATTGAAATAACCATAGCGTGCTAAAATTTCAAACGTTTGTTAAAAATGTCAGAGATGTAGTTATCATACTGCATACTTCCATGCATGTCCATACTTATATGGACTTTCATATAAAAAAATGTAATACAAATTATTCCAAGCAAGAATCATAGCCACGTTAATAACATTTGTACAGTTCGTAAATCTGTCAAGATTTCAGCGAGTTCAGCGAGTATTTTTGTTTGTGCAGATCATTCACCATAACAGAATAGTCCACCTAAGCAAGATGGCCGCCCGTGAACTAGGCTGGAGACTCCGCCTTGAGCCATCTAGTGTTTATATATATATCTATGATGTTAGCTAGCTAGGGTCAGGAAAACCTTTATTATTTATTTCAGAGCTATACAAGTACGTCTATTCTTACATCCTATATATTGTATTTATTTTTCAAAACATAATGCAAGATAGTTAGCTAATCGGATGAGTGTCCAAAAAGTGGACTGCATTTTTATATGAAGGGAGCTTTTATTTTGGAAAGTTATCACTCCACATGGGTCATACCATGGGTCATACAAGGACGGTGCAGCTTTTAAGTATGGCAAGTCTGTGAGGGGAGGTACGGGTATAGGTATATACTATATATAGGTACTAAGAAAATATTAATATTTCAAATGTCCATCTTCTGTGGCCTGTTGCTTCTATTGTTTGTTTATTTTTACATAATATGAACCCCTCTCCTTCCAATGATTTCTTTTGAGGTATGATGAACAATGAATGTCAGTGTGAATATGGGTACAGGCTATTGATGTGCATTAGACTAAAGCTGTATTTGGCTGGCTGTGTCTGTCCTATGCTTTTCTTATTAGATTAGATTCCAATTTATTGTCATTATACAGCACAAGTACAGTACAATGAAAATAAATATACAATGCACAGGTGATTAAACTGGGTATAAAATATATAAATGAGTACTAATGAGTAGTGCTAATTAGATGTATGTACAGAGTTGTGGTATTAATATGTTATCGTGGCACAGTGTTCAGGGAGATGACAGCTGAGGGAAAGAAGCTGTTCCTGAGACTGCTTGTCTTGGAGCGGAGGTTCCTGTAGCGTCTCCCAGAGGGGAGGAGGGCAAACAATGCTGACAATCCTTGACAATGCTGCGTGCCTTCCTCAGACACTGTTTGTGATGGATAGTGTTGACAGAATCTGGCTATGGGGCGACAATAATGTGGTCAAGAGGCATGGTTTCTATCTTTAGCCTTTGGCATGGTTTATTCATTCACATGGTATGAGCAGCAGCACATGAGTTCTCCTCTCACTGAGAGGCTGGTGGAGAAAGAGGTAGAGGGGGAGGAGACATCTCTTTTTATACTCGCCACCTGGTGGTATCATGAGTGGCTCCGCTTAGAGCGCCCTCTAGTGGAAACAGTTATATATATGCATGTTACACCCGCTAAGTTCCTAGCTTTAAGAAAGACACAAGAGTGTAGGTTAATTTAACAATAGTATTTATTACATAAAAAGGGGTGGACAAAAATACTATAAGCCCACTTCAACCTCATGTCAGGAACCCCAATCAGCCTTGACCGGGCAGGGTTTGATTCACGGCAACCTGGTGATACTTCACACAATGAAGGAGAACGATATCAAATGTCAATAAATAGCACTTCACACAATGAAGGAAACTTTATCACACATCAATAAATACCACTTCAAGAACTGTATAAAAAGAGATATCAAACTTCTCACAATGAAGTAAACGGATATCATACCACTCAGTGATTCAACTTTATCAAACATTGGCACACGTGTGCATAACCACGGCATCCATATAATAATGGCACACTAGGCCTGCCCGTATTCACGTCTGAGAGAGGTACCTGGTACATGGGTTGGTGTTATGGTGGGGGGGGGAAACGGACACACAAATAAACAAACAAACGTAGATAAAGAAAACTAATCCGATCCCAAGGGCAAGACGAAATTCTTTTTGCCCGTCTACCGGCCCACTGGCCCGGGCGGATTAGACATAATCATAACTACCAAACAATAACTAAAAACGTGTTTCACGACAAGAGCAGCTGGACCACTGGTGCTCTGCCGGGAAACAAACACAACAGTATTAAAACACTTTATTATTAAAACAATAACACACATAATTATTAGACAACATTACATGCTAAAACAAAGTGCTACATTAAAATACCTGGTCCGTCGGTGGTCCTATTATCCTACCGACTACCTTCAATCCCGCTGGGAACCAGGCAAGTGATCTGGAACAAACACTCCATGTCACACCTATTGCACAGCACATATTAAAACCCGCTATTCCTAAACCATAATACTACCAATGCCTACCTTAGTGTGTAATGCTTGTTCCTGCATCCCGGAGTGAGGTGTGCACCTACCTCACTGCACCGGCCGCAACAAACAATTCCAACTAACGTTCCTCCCGCAGGTAGCCCCCTATAACGGAACCTGGCTCATTGAGGCCCCTCCTCCTTTCTCATTAATGCCACCCGCCACATGCAGTTAGACAGTTACTAGCAATCCTACATAGAACCTCTAACTTTAACAGATAGACTCAATTGCAGGGAGTGATGTACCGGTCAGAGGCAGTGCAGTTGCCGTACCAGACTGTGATGCAGTTGGTGAGTATGCTTTCTATGGTGCACCAGTAAAGGTTTACCAGAATCTGAGGAGACTTTAGAGGTGGGCTTTACTACACAATGTTTTAGGAAAGGCTACTTAGTTTATCTGATTTTAATCATTTCAGTTCATCCTAAAGGACTGAACTTACACCAGTGTTTTTTGTTTTGCTTTGTTTGTTTTTTACATTTTGGAAGTAGCCTATACATTTTTAGCACTTGTTTGCAATGTTGATACAGTCAATTGGGCATTTCATAATAAAAAAAAATACCACTTTTTGCTTTTGTCACTTTCAACTCAAGAACTGTCTCGTATACGCTCACAGCTTGTCTCGTGCTATTTATTTTATTGTAGTACACAATATAAAGTAGTAAGATTAGATATTCCTTTATTGATCCCCTTGGGGAAATTCAGGCGTCATAGCAGCATGGGGAGGGGAGACGGGAGGTACAGGTACATGGTAATTGTTGTGAAGGATCAGATTAAACCGAATATATATATTTATTTATGGATATATATTGAATAGTATTTGTATATCGTTTGATATCCCTTGTATATTCCTTGTACATATACACGGAACACGGAATACCCCTTTAGTCTACTACAGCCCATAATAGTTCATTCTCTTATTGGACAAGGACCTGGCGCCAGGGACAAGCCCCTTGGAGCCAAGTTCAATGGTACCGACGAAACATGTCCCTACTAGCCCCGGCTCTGCGCAGGAATACGGCTACCGAAAAGAGAGTGGCACTATTTGTTCACCGTGCATATAAATATGGCGCAAGTAAATGTAGACTTCTTCTTATCCCTTAGTCCTTTACCCTTCTACCCAACTAAGTAACAGAACGTGAAGCCTCACCCCACGATACCGCGTGCGGTGTAGTATGGCCTGTTTGGCCTTAGAATAGCATTGAGACCTCGTGCGAATTAATAGCTGAATTGTCAGAGTTTGGCACCGTATTTCTATTAAGTAATAATAGTCTATTATGTATGGTGCATCGTGCGGTTAGAGTTCTAAAGTGAGCAGCACCCCCATCGCTTCCCCGTGTTATCTAGAGTCTTAACCAGGTTGGGCAGACCACACGTGGTGCATTCATCCGAGGAGTTCTAGGCGAGGACCGAGTGGACCTGTACATTGGATTACCTACCCGACGACTGCTGAGCCCTATGCGGCATGGAATATATATTTGCTTTGGTACTTTGATTTGTGGAGCGGATAATCGCCAACACCGGTGAGTGTTGGATTTACCCCGAGAGGAGTCAAGGTGAGACGGCGCTCAGACCAGACTGAGGTCGCCTCGCTTCTTCTTCACTGTGGAGCTACAGCTACAGCTACAGCCTACAAGAGAGCCAAGGAGTATTCATCTGTGGATCAAGATTCTACTGCACTGTCTTCTGTACGTGAAGTCTCCCTAGACATCGTTGACCAGACGGGATACTGCCGACGGCTCTCCTACCCCCCCTACCGGCTTACAACCGGGAGGACCCTTACAGTATATCCAGCTATAATCATTAAGTGTGCCATCGTTATAATTCCCTAAGAGCCAGGTTGTATACTTGCTTCCTGCGTAACCAGAGATTGGACATTCAGTGTTGATTTGCCTACGAGTACTCATTTGCCTTACAAGAGCATTCAAATCATAAATGTAATGGTGAATATTATATGTACCTTTTGCTATATATTAAATATTTGATTATTACCTTTGTGTGGACCTGGTTTCATGGTGGGAAAGTGTTCATCATATTTAGATATCGTGTACTGTATGGCCAGTAGTTAAAGTACATAAAGCGGTAGTGGTTTAATGATACCATACTTATCAATACAGTCAGGGAATTGTACCCCTCAGTTACAATTGGTCCTTCGAGCCGGATGGTAATTAGTGTAATATTAATATAGTGGTATTAATATTGAAATGGCCTATGATGAACACTCCACGAAACGGTCCTCCTAAAGTAGAACGCCCGCAGCGTAGACGACAGCCACCTCAGTACTTAGAGGATTACGGTGCCAGTATACTACCTAGTCTTCTACAAACGGTAAACGCGGTAAAAGTAGAAAGTAAAATTATGTCCGACCCTATCAACCAGGATACCCCGACCACAGAGGCCCTAGTGGGTTCTAATGTAACTGACCAAGCTCACAGTGGGGACCAGGAGGGAACTGACACGACTTTACCCCCCGCCAAGACCGAAGAAGTAGTCCCCCAAGAGCTCCGGGAGGAAGACAACCCTTCAGAGATGGAACTCTGCACGGAACAAGATGAGGAGAGCGCCGAGGAGATAGAACTCCAGGACTCCCCGCAGGGGAACGCATCCCCGACCGGTACTGCCAGGAGCAGATCACCTCAACAGGCGTCTTCCCCCAGCGAGGCAGAGAGGATACTGTCACAGGCGTTCCTCGCCACCCTGACAGCCTCTACCGAACGCGATCGACTTCAGGGTGAACGCGATCGACTCCAAACACAGCAACGGAGCGAAGAAGAGCACATACGTCTGGAGCTGAGACGCCTTCAGACGGAAGAGAATATGGCAAGAGACCGGGCCGACACCCAGCGCGCCGCTGAAGGTGCCCAAAGAGAAGCAGAGCGCGACATCGCTCTCATCCAGCGCGAAGCCGAGCGCGACAGACTACAAGCCGAGCGCGACAGACTACAAGCGCAGCTAATGGAGCAGCTGATCACCAGGGCAACACCCCCTCCCTCCACAAGGGGTTCCAGGGCCTCGTCAAGACACGTGTCAAGGGCACCCTCCCCTGACCGAGCAGGCGACCTTGAACTCGACCACCCGAGAGAGCCTACACCCCCCTCCGAACTCCTTCCCCGACCGGTCCAAGTGAGACCCAGCTACAAGGAAGGAACGGCGGACACCGCGGAGAGGCTAAATAGACGACTACAGGATCTAGAAGACCTGGCAGAGGAAGAAGAGGGAGAGGAGGAGAGTCAAGCCCGACAGCAGCACAGTACTCCACAGGACCAGGAGGTCCAGTACAGCCCAGGCTATACCCCCGCGGCTCTGCGCTACAGACCCCCGACTCGATTCACGGGTGAGCACGACGCACGACCAGTCCCGAGGAATAGCACCTGGACCAGCGGGCCATGGTACCCTGCCAGTACCAGCCCACCGAGAGGCGTAAGAGGAGACTCGCCCAGGAGGCCTCTCTTCCAACGCTCACCGATGTGCCAGCCATCCACGGCGTCATACATTGGCACACCGACGTTTCCAGACTTCACCCATGAGAACCGAGCACAGTACACGGAGCTACGGATGTGCTTAGAGACAATGATGGTGGATGTAGCTGATGAACGCCACAAGTATGCGATCCTATTGAAGCACCTGAAAGTGCCCAGAGCGCACAACATAGCGCTGGCCTATGCCACCTCTACTACCCCATACACAGCGGCTCTAGCAGCACTAGACCAAAGATATGGACGTATATGGGATTACGTAATACAAGAGATAAGGCATATTGACCGCCTACCCCCAGCAACAGACAATCGCTCACTAGACGACCTGTCTATCAAAGTACAATCCCTGGTAGGGATGCTGGGGTCGCAACGAGAAAAGGGTATGCACGAACTATACGCAAACTCGAACGTCGAGAGGATTTTAGAGAAGCTGCCGCCCGCCCGACAGGAGCGCTTCAGGCGGCAAAGAGACCACCGTGATCCTAACGGTCCCGAGCCATCCCTCCTAGACCTAGCCGACTTCCTGGCGAGAGAAGTCAGCAGCCTACGGCTGGATACGTTCGTGCGGAGCACACCAAGCTCCCGAGAGGGACCTAGGAGAGTAAACGATGGCCGAAGATCGGTGACTGTCATGCACCAATCAGAATCAGTACCGAGCAGGAAGAACCACAGTACCCCCTCGATGAAAGAGAAGTGGAAGATGGTGTGCCCGTACTGCGAGAAGGAACACTGGTTGTCACAATGTGACCAGTTCAAGAAGATGACCGCTGAAGAAGTGAGTCACTGGATAAAGTCCAACAGGCGCTGTTACCGATGTGCGCGCAGTCACATGGCAGCCGAGTGCCGCCTCAAGAAGAGGTGTAGTCGGTGTGACGGAGCCCACCTAGATGTTCTACACGACAGTAACAAAAGAAAGCCTGCACCATCCAGCAGCACAAAGGCAAGCGTCATGTACATTGACCCCGCTAGCAGCAGCGGCGCCCAGGTGCTCTTAAAGGTGGTCCGTGTAACACTGAGTTACCAAGATAAGGTCATGGACACTTACGCCGTCCTTGATGACGGGTCAGAGAAGACCCTTCTCCTCGCGTCCGCTGCGGCCCAGCTGGGGCTGCGGGGGAGCGAGAACCAGATGACGATTCGGACAATAAGAAGAGATCTAAAGACGATAAAGGGCGAGAATGTATCCTTCACTATCGCAGCAAGCGGGCAGCCCGAGAGACGGTATAGGATTACTAATGCTTTCACCAGCCAAGAAATAGGACTATCGCAGTACACCTACCCCATCGCCAAGCTGATGGATAAATATGTGCACCTGCGTCAACTCCCTATCCCGCTCATAGACGGTGCCACCCCGACCCTGCTGATAGGCTCCGACCATGCAGACCTCATAGTCCCGATAGACCGGGTCCATACAGGACCCAGAGGTTGTCCTGCAGCAGTCGAGACCCGCCTAGGATGGACATTACAAGGCCCCCTCGCCAAGTCTCTTAACCGAACAGCAGCCACTAGCTGCCTCCACTCCAGAGCGACAGAAGGAGACACCACACTCCTGCAGCATGTCGAGAGGCTATGGACACTAGAGACAATGCCCTTTAAGAACGAAAAGAAAGACATTCGTTCTAAGGAAGATATCTACGCTATGGCCCTCCTCGAGCACGGGACAAAGAGAGTCAACGTCAACGGAGTGATGAGATACGCAACTCCACTCCTGAGGCGAGAGGGAATGCCCACCTTTCACGCCACAAAAGAGGCGACGGAGCGGTATCTATTAAACACAGAGCGGCGCCTAGCCAAAGACCCCGCTCAAGAAGCTGTGTACCGCGCTGAGATTTCCAAACTAATCACAGCGGGACACATAAAGAAAATTGACATTAAAGAGGCCGATCAGACGACCGAATCATGGTACGTGCCGCACCACAAGGTCCACCACAACGGCAAGGATCGCATTGTGTTACCAGATCGGATCACAAAATCTGAATAAAGAACTCTTGGCCGGCCCAACACTCGGCCCCTCCCTACTAGGCGTGCTACTACGCTTCCGCCAGGACAAGGTGGCTATCAGCGGCGACATCAAAGGGATGTTCCTGCAGGTGAGACTAGTGGAGGAGGACAAGCCCCTGCTGCGGTTCCTATGGAGAGAGAGGATCGGAGATGAGCACCCAGCCATCTATCAATGGGAAGTCCTCCCTTTCGGAACCACATGCAGCCCATGCTGTGCTACGTTTGCACTACAAAAACACGTCGCAGAGGACCCAGCAGCAGATGAAGAGGTCCAACAAAGTGTGACAAATAGTTTCTACGTGGACAACTGTTTACAAAGCGTCTCGACGCCAGAAGAAGCCGAGGCTCTCCTACTCAAGCTCCGCGCCTCCCTGATCAAAAGCGGCTTTGATCTCAGGCAGTGGGCCAGCAGCGACCCGCAAGTACTGCGCAGCCTCTCCCCCGAGGACAAGGCAGCGAGCAGCGACACCTGGATGGCGACCATCCCAGGAGAAGCCCAAGAAATGACACTAGGACTAGTCTGGCGCTTCAAAACAGACTCGCTCCATTATAGACACAAACCCCTGACCAAGGAGCAGGGAAGGTCGACGGCAATACCGACCACCAGACGGAGTGTATTCAGAACACTCGCCAGACAATATGACCCGTTGGGATGTATTCTACCTTACACCACCAGGGCAAAGATGATTGTAAGAGCGCTATGGGACAAGGACCAGGGCTGGGACGATCCCATACCCGAACACCTTGCATCCACATGGAGAGAGTGGGAGACGGAACTCCGCTCACTCCCAGGTGTTAATATACGCCGCAGCTACTTCCCACCCACAGTGAGGCCAGAGACATGCAAGATCGACCTGCACGTATTCAGCGACGCCTCCGAAGTAGCCTACGGTTCGGTGGCCTACTTGCGTGCCCGAGAGGAGGGAGGAGAAATACATACTGCTTTCATCCTGGCTCGCTCAAGAATAGCCCCACGAAAGCAACAATCTATCCCGCGTCTAGAGCTCTGCGCAGCCCTAGCAGGAGCGCAGCTTGCCACGTTAATCCAACGTGAACTCACCATCCTGGTGCAAAGAACAATCTTGTGGTCAGACTCCACGACCGTACTCACATGGATCCGGTCTGATTCGTGCAGATACAAGGTCTTCGTGGGAGTCAGAGTCACCGAGATTCAAGAGTTAACAGAAGTAGCGAGCTGGAGGTATGTGGACACCAAACACAACCCAGCTGACGTCATCACCCGGGGAATGCCCCTGGATGACCTCACCCGTCACAACCTCTACAGTGACGGGCCAGAGTTCCTCAAGTTCCCGGAAGAAGAGTGGCCTACACCCACCCCACGGGAGGCGAGTAAAGAGGAGGCAGAGAACAAGAAACCTATGTTCTGTGGGTTGACACACACACTCGTCCCCACAGACCCGGTTCTAGACGATTGCCTCACCCTAGAGAGTGCGCAGCTAAAGACATTTCTGTGGCACCACCCAGAGGTTCAGCCCACAACTGACATTTCAGCAGCTGACTACGAAGAAGCAGAACTTCTTCTACTACAACGAGCCCAGAGAGACTCGTTCCCAGACGAGCTAGCCTGTCTACAGGGAGCAAAGCCCGTCCCATCAGACAGCAGACTGCTCCACCTAGCCCCCGAGAGCGACGCCCATAATCTCATCAGAGTGGGTGGTCGTCTGCGGAGAGCCCCAGACTTACCGGATGACGTCAAGTACCCGATAGTCTTGAACAGCCGACACAAGGTCACGGAGCTGATCATAAAGAAATACGACGAGGATGTGCACCACGCAGGGGCAGAGAGAGTCTTCGCGGAGATCAGACGTCGTTATTGGATACTGCAAGGGAGAGAAGCAGTGCGGCGCTTCCAGCGAACCTGTCTAGACTGTCGTAAGTGGCGAGCCCAGCCCAGTATACCCCGGATGGCTGACCTACCTCCCTGTCGCCTCCGACTCGGCGACAAGCCTTTTCACTCGACCGGTATGGACTGTTTCGGCCCGCTGTATATAAAGAAAGGAAGAGGTACCGAGAAGCGGTGGGGTATTGTATTCAAATGCATGACCACCAGAGCGATACATATCGAACTCCTTCCAACCATGAGCACAGACTCATTCCTTATGGCCTTCCGAAGATTCACATCACGGAAAGGAAAACCGTCTACATTATTGTCTGATCACGGGACAAACTTCAAAGGCGGAGAAAGAGAGCTGAGAGAGAGCTTCCAAGCTATGGGCCCAGAACTTAAGACCCACCTCGCTCCATCCCAGATTGACTTCCAGTTTAATCCCCCGAACGCACCTCACTTCGGTGGAACCTGGGAACGAGAAGTACGTTCCATAAAGACAGCCCTGTACGCCGTGCTTGGGGCCCAGACCGTGGCGGAAGAAGTCCTAATGACAGTCCTCACGGAGATCGAGGGAGTATTGAACTCAAAGCCCCTCGGTTACGTCTCAAGTGATGTAGCAGATGTCGACCCAGTCACCCCCAACACACTCTTGATGGGGCGGCTGGACCCCGCGCTACCCCAGACAATGTACAGGCCTGAAGAAGCGAACGGCCGAAGAATGTGGAGGTACAGTCAAGTACTGGCTGACAAGTTTTGGAACAGCTTCCTACTCCACTACCTACCGTCTCTACAGACCCGCCAGAAGTGGGTAAAAGAGAGAGACAATTTGACAGAAGGAACAGTCGTCATGATTATCGACCAGTCACTACCCCGAGCTATGTGGCCGGCTGGCCGCGTAAGCAAAGTGATCACCGGTGCCGATGGAAAGGTCCGAGCAGCTGAAGTGCTCGTCCAAGGACGGACTTACACCCGACCCGTGGCGAGGCTAATAGAACTGCCAAGGCTCCCCGATACTATCGATGACGACCATGACCCCATGACTTTGTGAGTTGACTGACCCTTACAGCGGACATTGAGTAGTGGACAGTGCGGTTAATCTGTCTCTGCTTGGCTAATTAGGTGGGACTAATTAGGGGGCGGCTGTTGTGAAGGATCAGATTAAACCGAATATATATATTTATTTATGGATATATATTGAATAGTATTTGTATATCGTTTGATATCCCTTGTATATTCCTTGTACATATACACGGAATACCCCTTTAGTCTACTACAGCCCATAATAGTTCATTCTCTTATTGGACAAGGACCTGGCGCCAGGGACAAGCCCCTTGGAGCCAAGTTCAATGGTACCGACGAAACATGTCCCTACTAGCCCCGGCTCTGCGCAGGAATACGGCTACCGAAAAGAGAGTGGCACTATTTGTTCACCGTGCATATAAATATGGCGCAAGTAAATGTAGACTTCTTCTTATCCCTTAGTCCTTTACCCTTCTACCCAACTAAGTAACAGAACGTGAAGCCTCACCCCACGATACCGCGTGCGGTGTAGTATGGCCTGTTTGGCCTTAGAATAGCATTGAGACCTCGTGCGAATTAATAGCTGAATTGTCAGAGTTTGGCACCGTATTTCTATTAAGTAATAATAGTCTATTATGTATGGTGCATCGTGCGGTTAGAGTTCTAAAGTGAGCAGCACCCCCATCGCTTCCCCGTGTTATCTAGAGTCTTAACCAGGTTGGGCAGACCACACGTGGTGCTTTCATCCGAGGAGTTCTAGGCGAGGACCGAGTGGACCTGTACATTGGATTACCTACCCGACGACTGCTGAGCCCTATGCGGCATGGAATATATATTTGCTTTGGTACTTTGATTTGTGGAGCGGATAATCGCCAACACCGGTGAGTGTTGGATTTACCCCGAAAGGAGTCAAGGTGAGACGGCGCTCAGACCAGACTGAGGTCGCCTCGCTTCTTCTTCACTGTGGAGCTACAGCTACAGCTACAGCCTACAAGAGAGCCAAGGAGTATTCATCTGTGGATCAAGATTCTACTGCACTGTCTTCTGTACGTGAAGTCTCCCTAGACATCGTTGACCAGACGGGATACTGCCGACGGCTCTCCTACCCCCCCTACCGGCTTACAACCGGGAGGACCCTTACAGTATATCCAGCTATAATCATTAAGTGTGCCATCGTTATAATTCCCTAAGAGCCAGGTTGTATACTTGCTTCCTGCGTAACCAGAGATTGGACATTCAGTGTTGATTTGCCTACGAGTACTCATTTGCCTTACAAGAGCATTCAAATCATAAATGTAATGGTGAATATTATATGTACCTTTTGCTATATATTAAATATTTGATTATTACCTTTGTGTGGACCTGGTTTCATGGTGGGAAAGTGTTCATCATATTTAGATATCGTGTACTGTATGGCCAGTAGTTAAAGTACATAAAGCGGTAGTGGTTTAATGATACCATACTTATCAATACAGTCAGGGAATTGTACCCCTCAGTTACAGTAATAGTAGAAGACATAATACAGATAATAAAATTATAGTACAGTAGAAAAGTAAAAATAGGCAATGTAAACAATATAATTAACTCTATATAGTCATATGAGCAAGTAGGCAGTGTAATCAAGGTCCAGATGAGGGTCTGTATGCCCTATCAGTTATATTATGCATTACAATAAATATGGTTACAATATAATATATATTTTTTTAATCTACTTTTACTCCCCATTTTCTATTTTTCTCCCATCCCAATTTCGTATTACCCAATTCTACCCTCCCCTGTCTCGAACGTTGTTAGACCATGCCTCCCACTGGTCGGCTGCAATGTGGACGAGGCCTTGCATCACGTGTCCCCTCCGGTACACGAGGAGGCAGCCGTCGCATCTTTTCACCTGCACAGCGCGATCTCTTGGCTGCCCCCGTTGCTTCCTGATTCTGCTGTACAGGCGCACCAACCGGGAGTCGCTGTCCACAACGTCCGATCCCCACCCACCGGCTTTCCCACCCCCTAATACTGCCAATTGTATTAGTATGAACGACCAGCCAAGCCGGAGGCAACGCCGAGGGCTGGGCTCGAACCCAGCATATCCTGCGTTGGTGGCGAGCGCCTTGCCCACTGCGCCACTTAGCCGCCCCAATAAACACTAGAATCTAAATATAAAAATATGTTGTAGTCCGTTTAGGTGAGTCAGACACTCAGTGATCAGACATTCCTAGCAGTTCTCGAATTCTGCTGCCATTAGTCTCTGCCCACTGTTGTGGAGCTTGATGGCCGCTGGTACGAATAAAATCAAATCAAATCAAATTGTCTTATTATGCCTTTCACTCTTATTATGCCTTTCATTTGGGGATACAAAACATACTGTATTTCCAAAAATCACCTGTGCAAGCCTACAAATATGGGAGGCCTTGCCTTACCCATGTTTCAACACTACTGGCAGCCAATGCAAGAGCTCTGGTCTACTGGCAGGACTCATACCCTGGTGAGACCACCACTACCACCCCTGCATGGCTGGCCATAGAACAGAATGCTAGCAGTATCTCTCTCCCAGGAGTCCCAGCACTTCTCTTTGCAACAAAAAGATCCCTTGGGGCCGCTATAAGAGACAACTTTATGATAAAGAACTCGTTGAAAATATGGTACCAGATCAGAAAAGTCTTTAAATTACCAGAGACATCGGTCTGTACTCCCATCTGTCATAACCATGCTTTCCCCCCTTCACATTACAATCGGACCACATTTATTTCAAATGGAAGCAGGGGCGGTTCTAGCATCAGACCTTTAGGGGGGCTCAGCCCCAGAGCAGTAGCATAATTTTACTAAGGGGGCTTTCTCACAGCCATTCGTGGTGGGTGGGGTGGGGTGGGGGGGGGGGGGGGTAAAGGGTGGGTCCCCCCCCTTGGTGGATTTTTTTTGTCAAATCAGTTAATGAACAACTACAGTATTAAGGAGACAACTACAGTATGTAAGTAGTAAACCTATTATTATTTTTTATTCCAGTCGATCATAATGATCATGATCATATTACGGAGCGCTCACTGCGTTCGAGAGAGAGAGAGGGAGAGAAAGAGAGGGAGAGACTCACATTTTCGTGACATTACACACACTTCTGCAGTCCCTCCCGTCGTCCCTCTATCTATCTATCTATCTATCTATCTATCTATCTATCTATCTATCTATCTAGAATGTTCTATTATGACATCATACTGTGACATCACAACGGAACATGTTTGAGTGCCATTTGAATAATATAAATATTTGGTAAGGCTGTCCCCGAAGCCTGTTTTTGGGATTCAACCTTCGTCAGGGTTCTTCGAACGGACGTTCGAACCTTCGTTTTTAATTAAAAAAGTAAAATAATTTTTTTTTTTTTTATAAATTCTTTTTTTTTAAATATATATCCTCAAACTAAATCCTCAATTTGAATAAAGTGATTCAAACTTTGTCAGGGTTTTTCGAACGGATGTTTTTTTTAATACATATTTGTTTAAAAAAAGATTATATCCTCAAACTAAATCCTCAATTTGAATAAAGTGATTAATCTGATTTGCAGCAATTCTTTGTCGTTGCCGCCATCTTTAGTTTGAAAAGCGAAAGTAAACAGGCTTCTCTGCTGGCTGTGGCACCAGGGGAGTTGAACAGTTCTGGCTCTGCTAGTTTCTTTTCTATCTTTTTGCGCTTTTTTGGTGGACAAACCACTGCACATGTGCACCGTGACTCGTGACTGGAGACTAGCTCTGCTAGCACACACATAGCCTACTGTGTACAGACGGTTTCAAACTGTATTTTACAGAAAGCAAACAAAATAAATGGACAAGAGAAAAATAAATCTCAATTTGATCAGTATTGTCATTTGGACAAGCAAAGCCATTACTTTAAGTTGCAGGCAAGAAAGACAAGTCTGTCCACTGTCTCTGGTACTGTGTCAACCTTTAGTAAAGTCCTGTCTTTAGTTATCCTAAATAAATCTTATACAATTGATATCTTAATTATAACTTATTAACCTTAGTTGTATAGTGCATAATGAAACATTTGTCAATCTGTATTGTTCTAGAGAAAGAATGGGCCTTCATTCAAGTCAAAGTTAATTTATCATGGATGATTCCATCATTCCAAGCTGAGAGAGAGAGAGAGAGAGAGAGAGAGAGAGAGAGAGAGAGAGAGAGAGAGAGAGAGAGAGACACACAGACAGAGAGAGAGAGAGAGAGAGAGAGACACACAGACAGAGAGAGAGAGAGAGAGAGAGAGAGAGAGAGAGAGAGAGAGAGAGAGAGAGAGAGAGAGACACGTGGAAAGCGAACAGGCTCTTGGAATGAGTGTCTGGGAGGAAGTGGGGGGTCTTTCGATGTTGATTAAACGGCAAGCAACTAATGTCATGAGTGCAAAATTAAAGGACAATAAATCTAATCTAACTGAAATTGTGTAGCACAGACCTTTCTATGGATCAAAACCTCAATATTATTATGGTGTAGTTAATACTTCATGTATCCTTAATCCCTAGGCTAATGAGGCACTAAGATCATTACACATGGGCAAAACAGAGTCCATTCTCTTCGGTTCAAATAACAAACTCAGCAAGACCGACGGCTTCTCGGTTACAGTGGGTGACAATATTATCACAAGGAAAGATGAAATTACCTACCTGGGTTCCATCCTAGAGGCTAATCTTTCCTGTGACAAAATGGCATCCAATGTAATAAAAAAATTCAACCAACGAACGCGATTCTTGTACCGGATCTCCTCTCTGGTAAACAAGAATACCCTGAAGACTCTAGCAGGAGCACTCATTCAAGGGTACTACGACTATGCTTGCACCTCATGGTACCAAAGCACCTCAAAGGCACTAAAAAACAAATTACAAACATCTCAAAACAAGCGAGTCAGACTACTACTTGACCTGACTCCTAGAACCCACCTCACCCCTGCCCACTTTGACAACCTAGGATGGCTTAGAGTAGACGACAGAGTACAGCAACTTGCAATGGGCCTGGTCTACAAGATACACTACGCGACCAAGGTACCCATGTACATGTCAAAATACTTCCCAAAGGTCAGTGAATACTGTAATGTTGAATAATCACTCGGTTGGTTTAGTATAAACACTCTTTATTCAACATCAGGTATGGGTTGACTCGGAACACGACTGCATGCTTAGCCGGCTACTCCCCGGGGTGGTCCTGCGCATGCTCCGTCCTGTTATAGGCTGACTCCTGTTACACAGGTATCATGCACAGCGTAATATAGTCCCTGATGTTACTAGACATAACATTACATCTTCCCTCCTTTGAGTAGCTTAACCTGAGGGAAGTAAACCAATTAAACTATCTAGCAGTCCATGGAACATGACTACAATATTAACCTTAGCTATTTTAATTAACATATTATACTTATTATTAACGTTAGTGAATGCTTTTAGAGTTTCTTTTCAAGCCCTGTCACATGAACCTGAACTAGACTCCCGGGTCGACTACCGGTTGCCCACATAGGTGCCGAGGATTATTCTGCCTCATTGGCTCCCTACGCACTCACTATACAGTCTTTCAGGTGAAAAAGTCTTTCAGATGTGATGGCTTTTTAACCACTCTGCCTCTCAACGTGGTGACCGTGGCTGGTGTCTGGATTGGTGTCACCGTCTCTAGCTGTCGTTCGTCTGCTTCCTCCTCGATTACCCCGTCTGCTTCCTCTTCCTCCTCATGCTCGGGCTGGGGAAGTGGTGAAGTCAGCAGACGCAGGTGTCGCCTGTTCCTGCGAAGAACACCGCCTCCGGTGCGGATGAGGTATGACCTTGGGGCACTGCATTTGTCCAGGACAGTGGCAGTTGTAGTCCACCCTTTTTGACTGTCAAGTTTGACAGCAACAGCGTCACCCGGCTTGAGTAGGGGCAATGGGCGGCTTGAGTGACGTCTGTCATAGTGGTGTTTGTAGGCAGCCTTGGCTCTGGAGTCTGCTGCCCTCACCAGTCTGATGTCTGGCCACCGGGGAATAAGCTTTTCCTCCAATATGGGTACAGGAGTACGTATCTGGCGGCCCAGCATCAATTGGGCTGGACTGTATCCTGTTGCCTGGATGGGAGTTGCTCTGTAGCTGAGAAGAGCGAGGGCTGGATCCTTCTGTTTCAGAATGTGTTTAGCCGTCCTCACTGCTCTCTCAGCAGCTCCATTTGCTTGTGGGAAATGTGGGCTCGTTGTGACATGGTGAAAGTCATAGTCCTTTTCAAACTGCTGAAACTGATGCCCACAGAACTGAGGCCCATTATCCGTCACCAGGGTCGTGGGACAGCCCCACCTTGCAAAGATGGCGCTGAGGCGAGACCTCACTGTGGCGCTTGTCATGTCTGGTAGGTAGACAAGGTCGATATACCTTGAGAAGTAGTCGACTACAACCAGGTAGTTTCTTTTGTCCACTTCGCAGATATCCGCAGCCACTCTTGACCAGGGTCTGTCGGGTAGAGGCGTTGGCATGAGCGGCTCTCTGTTCTGGGTGGGTTTTGTCACCTGGCACTGTTTGCAGTGTTCTATCCACTTCTGCAGGGCTTTACCGACGCCCGGCCACCAGACGCTCTGCTTGGCGCGTTCACGGCACTTCACAATGCCCATGTGGCCGTCGTGCAGTCGTTCCACTATTACTGCCCTCATGCATTTGGGAATAACGATTCTGTCGCCATAGATGAGCAGGTTGCGGCATACTGAAAGGGAATCTTTCACTGCGTAGTATGGCATGATGTTGCTTGGCACTTTGGATGCGTATCTTGGCCAGCCATTTCTCACAAACTGTATCACCGTCTGTAGCTCTGGGTCTTCTTTTGTGCGCTCTTTAACCTCATCCAGACGTGAACTTGACATTGGCCATGCTGCCTGTGTGGCTTCCTCTAGAGCCGCTATGTCGTCTGACAGCTCAACCGTCTCCAGGTGCAGCGCTGCAGAAGGATGCCTTGAGAGCGTGTCTGCTACTACAAGCAGTTTGCCTGGGACATACACCGCTTTCGCGTTGAATCGCATCATCCTCAGGAGCAGTCGTTGACAACGAAGTGGCACTGCATCAATGTCTTTGAGGTTGAAGAGTGGGACCAATGGCTTATGGTCTGTTTGAATGGTGAAGTTGTCCAGGCCGTATAGGTATTTGGAGAACTTTTCACATGCCCAGACTGCCGCCAGACACTCCTTCTCAATCTGAGCATATCTTGTCTCAGCATCTGTCAAGGTGCGAGAACAGTATGCGACTGGCAATAATTGTCCACTGTGATTTTGAAGGAGAACACCTCCTAATCCATAGCTGCTGGCGTCGGCACTTACAACTGTCGGCTTGCTGACATCATAGAAGGCTAATATGGGCGCCTCTGTCAACATCTGCTTGACTTTAGTGAAAGCCTTGTCTTGTGCCGGGCCCCACACCCATGCTGTGTCAGCTTTCAGTAGGTCATTGAGTGGGTGTGTGACATCTGCTAGGTTGGGCAGATAGCGTCCAAGATAGTGCACCATGCCCATGACCCGCTTCAGATCTGTGGTGTTTCCAGGGGGCTGGATGTTTCTTATGGCCTCCACTTTTCCCATGTCAGGCCTGACACCACGCTTGTCCACGATGTGGCCTAAAAACTGGACCTGTGACTGTCTCAGTTTGCATTTTTCTTCGTTGAGCTTCAATCCAGCATCGCTTAGCGTTTTCAGTACCGTCTTCAGGCGTTGGTCATGCACCTCTGTGGTTTCTCCATAGACTATTATGTCATCCATGAAGGCTGCTGCACCTGCGTGGTCCTTGAGAAGATTATTCATCTCCCTCTGAAATATTTCTGGAGCGCTGGATATACCAAACGGAAGGCGGTGGAAGAAATATCTTCCGAATGGCGTGATGAACGTTGTTAATTTGGCACAGTCCTTTTCCAGAGGAATTTGCCAAAATCCTGTAGCAGCGTCCAGCAGTGAGAACATGCTTGAACCGGCCAGCTTGGGGAGTATATCATCTAGAGTCGGTAAGATATACTTCTCTCTCTGCACGGCTTCGTTGAGGCGATTTAGTCCCACACATATTCTCACTCGACCATTCTTTCGTGGCACAACCACCATCGGGGCACACCATTCAGTTGGTTCTGTTATTTCCTCAATAACTCCACATTTGACCATCCGCTGAAGCTCCTCCTTCACTTTAGGGAGTAAGGGTACAGAGACTCTGCGAGATGTGTGGACAGAGTAGGGTACTGCACCTTCCCTCAGTTTTATTTTCACTGGGGTTGTTTTTAAAAGTCCCACTGACTCGCTGGGTACCACTGCCTCACTGGGCACATTTGTCACATTTTCCATTCTCTGTATGAGACCCATGGCTACTGACACTTCTCTGCTCAGTAGGTTGTTGACTGTGGGACCTTCCACAACATGTATGTCGAAGCAGTACTCTGTCCCTTTGTGACAAGTGAATGTTTTGAACTTGCCTTTGTTAATTAGTCTGCCCCCTGGACCATCCAAAACAGTATGTGTATACACCAGCTTCGGCCTTGTCACCAATGCGTCATAGGTGTGTTGAGAAATAACACTGGTGTCAGCTCCACTGTCTATTTTAAACTCAACCTCACCTTCCCGGAGTTGCAGTTTTATTGGCCATGGCTTATTAGAGTCCTGCACAGTGATAGAGCCCAAGAAATAATAATCATCAGGTTCGGTTTGCTCTTCTGCATACACATCACTGACCTGTAGAGTGCGACACACAATAGCGTAGTGGCCCCTCTTACCGCACTTGCGACAGTCAGCACGTCTGGCTGCGCACATATCACTCTCGGCGTGCTGGTTGCCGCACCTGTCGCAGTTGCCTTGAGCTGCATGTCTTGTGCCTGCGTGCTGCTGCTGCCTGGGGGGTCTGTAGCTGCCTCTCCTCTCTGGTTGAAATGCGCCTCTCGGCCGCGCGGAGTAAGCTCGTCTTTGTGTGTGCGTCACCTCACACAACTCTGTGGCTCCACTCTGTTCGGAAATCTGTCCCTTGATCTGTTCCGACTGCCTGGCGTGTCTGCATGCCCTCTCTAGGTTTAAATCCGACATCATTTGAAGCTTTTGTGACAATTCTTTATCCAATACTCCTATAACGATTCTGTCCCTTACATTTTCATCTTTCACAGTTCCAAAACTGCACGTGCTCGCCAACTCGTGTAAACAGCGGATGTATTCCTCCATGCTTTCTCCGTGCTTCTGTGCACGCTGGTGGAACTTTGCTCGCTCGTGTATGACGTTAACTTTCGGCACAAAATATTTGTCCAGTTTGTCCAGCACAATTGCATATACTTTTTCATCTCCGTCGGCTGTATAAACGAAGGTCTTGACGATCGATTCGGCTTCACTTCCGAGCGCGTACAGCAGAGTGCACACTTGCACTTCTTCCTCCTCTTTGTCTAATTTGGTCGCAATTCTGTACCTGTGGAATCTGCGTTTCCATTCAGGCCACTGCTCCGGATGACTGAAGTCCAAACTGCTCGGCGGTGGGAACTTTGCCATGGTTGACTTCTGACACCATGTAATGTTGAATAATCACTCGGTTGGTTTAGTATAAACACTCTTTATTCAACATCAGGTATGGGTTGACTCGGAACACGACTGCATGCTTAGCCGGCTACTCCCCGGGGTGGTCCTGCGCATGCTCCGTCCTGTTATAGGCTGACTCCTGTTACACAGGTATCATGCACAGCGTAATATAGTCCCTGATGTTACTAGACATAACATTACAAATACCACGATCACAACACCAGAGGGAGCTCCACAAATCATGTAAAACCCAGATTCGGCTCAAACAAGGGACTAAACACGTTTCGCAATTATGCCACATCAATGTGGAACGCCCTGCCTAAAGCTGTAAAGGAATGTGAATCACTACCCACCTTCAAAAACACTCTCAAAAAACACCTACGTGAGACTGCAATTCGAAACTGGCCCCTACAAATGTCCTAACCTAGTTGTACAGTAAATGACCAAGTAAGGCTTTGTCAATATTCCAATGTACAGTGTAAAATGTGTGTGTGTCCCCTTCCCAACCACCCCCCCCCCCCCCCACCTCCAATGTACAGCCCTCACCCAACCCACCCAACCCCACCCCACCCAACCAACCTCCTCCAATGTACAGTTTCTATGCCAAATGTATATACACTCCTTTTCTGGACACTTTTGTATCACAAACAGTACTGTATTTGCAAATCTGATATGTCATAAATGTATAGATGTAGCAGTACTGTCTATCTGTATGTCATGTATGTCATATATGTTATGATGAATTGAAAATGGGGGACCCTGATGTAAACAAGACGAAAGTCTTTCTCTGGTCTGCATCCCCTTAACAATTGTATGTATTGAGCTGTACTGTACTGTACCCATTCTGCAATCTGTTAATAAACTTTTCAATCAATCAATCAATGTTAGTAAAAAAAAAGAACGTATGCCAATGACAGGAAGTAACGGTATATATGTGTCTGTGTTTGTGTGTGTGCGTGCACTGTGCACGAGTGCACATCTAGGGGCGGGGTGTAGATTTGGTCTCCCTGATGTTGACTCCTTAGCCACAGCCTTGGGTTGTTTAATACTGGACGAGTGTTTCATAACGGCCGGTGTGTGGGCTGGTGCGTCTGAATGTCCCGGGCTGAATTTGTGTCCCTGTCCGCCTGATTACTTTTACCAACGGATTTCCAGTTCCGCGTTCTGCGATCTGATTGGCCACTGACGTTTCTTGTTGCGCCAATCGTGTGACGCCTGTTTCTATCACCGGTTAAGCTTAGGCACTCTTTCGAAGTTGGTTAAGGTTAGAGTTTGTCTTAGAGCAGGGCTGATTCCAAACTCTAACCTTAACCAACTTCGAAAGAGTCGCGCTTAACCAGTGATAAACTAGGCGTTAGGTAGTTTGCAGCTGTTCGAGGCGGAAATGGGCGCGTCACGCAATTGGGCGCACATGTCACATGGCCAGAAACATCAGTGGCCAATCAGATCGCACCAGAAACGTCAGTGGCCAATCAGATCGCAGAATGCGAACGCGGAACTGGAAATCCGTTGGTAAAAAACTAGACGCTCCCAGTCCGCCCCTGTATCCATCTATGGGAAAAAGACATTTCCAGTGAGTGAAGGTTTGTTCAAATCATGAGGGAACAAAATACTAATAGGAAAATATTTTATGGCCTCAAAATATTTTTCCAATTTGAAGCCACAAAATATTATTTTGAGGCCCAAAATTGATTAATTTGAGGTAACTAAATACATTTTGAGGTAACAAAATACTATTTTGAGGCCACGACATATTTTTTTTCATTTTGCGTGGCAGCAATAAGCCTTTGTAGCAAGCAGATTAGCTGGGCTAGCTAGCTAACATTAGCTGAACTGACATTAGCTTGATAGCTAACTAGCGAATAGCATCAGCTAGCTAACATTAGCTAATGTTCTTTGACACTATTATTACACCCAGGCATTGCTGATTGGCTGACTGGCTGCATATAAGGTACACACGACGAGTCGAGTGCAGCGCGTTCTTGCGTGCACGCGCTTCTGCTCACAAAAGCTTGGTTGCCCGGCATGCAACCCCGTCCCATGAGCTTCAGCCCCCCTAAAAAGGGTCTAGAACCGCCACTGAATGGAAGGAAAAAGGAATAGTCTCTATAGAAAACCTTTACATAGATGGTCATTTTGCCTCATTTTCCCAACTCCAGCATAAATAAGAGCTCCCCCCCACTAATTTCTTTCGATATTTACAAATTAGGAACTATGTTCGTTTAAATATTCCAAATTTTGAAACTTATACACCAATTGCTGTGATATATTCCCTCATGACTACAGAGCCCAATATCAAAGGCCTGATATCCAAGTTTATAGACTCATTTACAACACTATATTCCATCTACACAATGCTTGAGGAGGTCCTGGGAGAGATATTCAGGTGGACATTCCAATAGACACCTGGGATGAGGGCCTCCGCAGTATCCACTCTTGTTCTATTAATCAGTTAATTCAATTTAAGGTGATGCATAGACTGTGAGGTTTGGTCCGCTCCCCGCCACACGCTCCGTTCCTTTAAGGTACTTTGTTGATTAATTGCATTCCCCGCCACACGCTCCGTTCCTGTAAGGTGCCGTGTTGATTGGTGCTCTCCCCGCCACACGCTTCTGGAGCAAGTATCAATTTCATCCCGCAGCTGTCACAGCTTGTAATCAGCGCCCTGTGGCTTTATATACCCTGATCCCCCTACTATCGATGTTGGATCGTTCTGAATACTCCTGCATTTGCCTGCCTTCCCCGTCGCTGTTTGCTGTCTTTTGCTCTCCAGGACTTTCGTGGAGAATCCCTGTGGAGAACCTGGTTTCCCGTTCTGAGCTGCGCCTCGTTATCTGCCCGCTTTACGCGTTGCGCTCTGTGAAAGCTGGGAGGATCTGCAGAGCCGCTTCAGACGTCACAAGCCATTTCCTCACCACCACCTACTGGGATTATCTGCTGAGCCGCAACAACCTTCACATGCCAGATTCCCCGTTTGTTCGGTTGCTCAACTTCATTCCATCTTGTAACTCTGAAAATAAATACGCCCTTGCTTTGGCTAACTCTGAACAACTCTCTCTGTGCCGTTGCGTTTGAGGTCGGTTACAAACCCTAACATTACGATCCAACCATGACGACCACAGCCGACACAGAGAGAGTCAGAACAGCGTTGGCAGTCCAGATAGAGTTAACCAACGACCACAGCCTACAGCTAGATGCGGCTGCGGCTGCTGTACAGGAACTCCGAGAGCAGGTCCTGCCTATTCAGGGGTCCCTGGGCTCTCTGGCTAGCCAGCAGTCTAATATTCTCCTCCACTTACAAGCGCTGAGTCAAACCGTTAACACCTTGCTTGTAACCCCACTTACTTCAGGAGCCTCGGCCGGAGCATCACCCGCAGCCCTGGCAGGCCCCGCGCCTCCCGATCCCGCACCTCGGGAGCCCCGTCTCTCCGAACCACGGTTGTTCGACGGTAACTTCGAGGATTGTGCCACATTCATCATGCAATGTGAGTTGGTTTTTCGTCATCAACCCAGTCGATTCACTTCAAGGGGAGCCCAAGTGGCTTACATGACTAACTTGCTCTCAGGCCGGGCAGCCCAGTGGGTCACTGCCTCCTGGGCAATGGGGGCAGATTTCTGTTTTTCCTACCCTGACTTCGTGGCTGAGCTCAGCAGGGTTTTCCACCACCCAGCCCGTGGCCAGGACCCTGGAGCCCGGTTGGGTACCTTCCGGCAGGGCAGTGGCGGGGTCACCGACTACGTGCTGGAGTTCAGACTGGCGGCAACGGAGAGCGGTTGGAATGATCAAGCACTTCGTCTCACCTTCATGAGGGGGCTCAACGACGCGGTCAGGGACCAGCTCGCGACCCGTGAGGAACCTGAGTCCCTCGAGGACCTGTTCAGCCTCGCCATTCGCATCGACGGACGCCTCCAGGAGAGAAGACGTGAGAGAACCCGACACCGACCTCCAGAGGTACTCCGGACCCCCCGTACTCGTGACGGTACTGCTGGTTGCCCTGCTCCCAACACGGCTTTTTTCCCTCCCGTTCGGTGCCCGAGGAGGAACCCATGCAGCTGGGACGTTCTCATCTTAGCCAAGCTGGACGGGAGGCGAGGTTCAGGTCCGGCCTTTGCCTCTACTGCGGTCGGGATGGACACCGTATCGCCAACTGCCCCACCCGGCCAAAAGACCAGGCTCGCCGGGACCCCGGGAGATCCTGGTGAGCCGTTTTTCTCGTTCCCAGAGCCGTGCACCACCTAGCCGTCTGATGAGCGTCACCCTGGCCTGGGCGGACCAACGGGCCACGGTGGAGGCACTCATTGACTCGGGGGCTGACGAGAGTTTCCTAGACTTCGAGTTTGCTACCCGGGCCAACATTCCACTTGAGGACCTAGTGAGGCCATTGGAGGTATTCGCATTGGACCAACACCGCCTGGCTGACATCACTCAACGCACCTGCCCTGTCCTGCTCACCATTGCTGGTAACCACATTGAGAGACTCCAGTTTTTTATCACCAGATCCCCTCTTGTCCCAGTAGTCCTGGGCCGGCCCTGGCTCGCGCTGCACGAGCCACACATCGCCTGGTCCTCCGGTACCATCAAGGGTTGGAGCTCCTCCTGTCATGCCCCGAGTACCACGACCTCATGGAGGTTTTCAGTAAGTCCAGGGCTCAGGCCCTTCCGCCTCACCGGCCTTACGACTGTGCCATCGACCTCCGCTCAGGCGCTCCACTTCCCGGCAGCCGCCTCTACAGTCTGACCGTCCCGGAGAAGGCAGCGATGGATCTATACATCTCTGAGTCCTTGGAAGCAGGACTCATTCGGCCTTCCTCCTCTCCTGTGGCGGCCGGTTTCTTCTTTGTTGGGAAGAAGGACGGATACCTTCGACCCTGCATCGACTATCGCCAGCTCAACGAGATCACCATTAAGAACAAGTATCCTCTACCTCTCATGAACTCCACCTTCGAGCCTCTCACCCAGGCTACCGTCTTTACCAAGCTGGACCTCCGGAGTGCCTACCATCTAGTCCGTATCCGAGAGGGCGATGAATGGAAGACCGCCTTCAAGACTCCCAGGGGCCACTACGAGTACCTGGTGATGCCGTTCGGCCTCACCAACGCTCCGGCGGTATTCCAGGCGCTCATGAACGACGTCCTTCGTGACATGCTGGAGGAGTTTGTGGTAGTATACCTAGACGACATCCTCATCTTCTCCAAGACCCTCGAGGAACACATCCAGCATGTCTGCCGTGTGCTGGAGCGCCTCCTCCACAATCGGCTCTTCGTCAAGGCGGAGAAGTGCCGATTCCATTCCGACTCCGTCGATTACCTGGGCTTCATCGTGGAGAGAGGCTTGACCCGAGCTGATCCTCGCAAGATCCAGGCCGTGGAGGAGTGGCCGGAACCCACCTCTCGGAAGGAGTTACAGAGCTTCCTCGGGTTCGCCAACTTCTACCGAAGGTTCATCCGGAACTACAGTCAAGTGGCGGAACCGCTTACCAGACTGACCTCTCCCGCCCTGCCGTTCGACTGGTCCCCAGCGGCGTGTGCTGCGTTCCGCTCCCTCAAGAAGAGGTTCACTTCCGCCCCGATCTTGCTCCATCCAGACCCCAAGAGACAGTTCATCGTTGAGGTGGACGCCTCGGATACTGGACTGGGAGCTATCTTATTCCAGCGGTCGGCAACAGACCAGAAGGTACATCCGTGCGCCTTCTACTCGCGTCGGTTCCTCCCTGCCGAGAGGAACTATGACATCGGCAATCGGGAGCTGCTGGCGGTTGTGGCTGCCTTGGAGGAGTGGCGTCATTGGCTAGAGGGGGCCGAGGAGCCGTTTACCATTTGGACGGACCACAAGAACCTGACGTACATCCGTGCTTCCAAGCGCCTCAATGGCCGGCAGGCAAGATGGGCCAGCTTCCTCAGTCGGTTCGACTTCTCGCTGACGTTTCGCCCTGGTTCCCGCAACACGAAGGCCGACTCCCTGTCCCGGTTACACTCCAAGGGGGCTCCAACCACTGAGGACCCGACTCCCATCCTCCCAGAGGCCAGGGTGGTAGGAGTCGTCACCTTGGGCATCGAGGGGGTGGTAAGGCGTGCCCTACGCTTCCATCGCGCTCCAGGTAATGTACCGGTTCATCGTCTCTTCGTCCCCGACTCGGTCCGGTCCCGGGTCCTCCAGTGGGGCCATACCAGCCGGTTCGCCTGCCACCCGGGCGTTCATCGCACGTTCTCCTTCCTGGCTCGTCGATTCTGGTGGCCCACCATGAGGAACGACGTCAAGGAGTTCGTACTGGCCTGCGCAGTCTGCGCCCGCAGCAAGGCCTCCCACCAGGCACCCTCCGGGCTATTACAGCCGCTTCCCATTCCGAGCCGTCCTTGGTCACATGTGGCGCTGGACTTCGTCACGGGTCTTCCCTCCTCCCAGGGGAACACGTGCCTACTGACCGTGGTCCATGCACATTCACCCCGTTTTCCATGTGTCCCGGGTTAAGCCTGTCTCTCTCAGTCCCCTGATGCCTCCTGCTCCGGAACCACCTCCTCCCGAGATGGTGGACCGTCACCCCCAGTGTCAGGTCTGCCGGTTGATGGGCGTTCGGCGGCGGGGTCGGGGGTTCCAGTACCTGGTGGACTGGGAGGGGTACGGTCCGGAGGAACGGAGCTGGGTCTCCCGCCAGCTCATTGTGGATCCCGGCCTGATCACCGACTTCCATCGTGCCCATCCGGGCGAGCCGGGTCGGCCTGGTCGCCGGGTGGCTCCCGTGGAGGGGGGGGGTACTGTGAGGTTTGGTCCGCTCCCCGCCACACGCTCCGTTCCTTTAAGGTACTTTGTTGATTAATTGCATTCCCCGCCACACGCTCCGTTCCTGTAAGGTGCCGTGTTGATTGGTGCTCTCCCCGCCACACGCTTCTGGAGCAAGTATCAATTTCATCCCGCAGCTGTCACAGCTTGTAATCAGCGCCCTGTGGCTTTATATACCCTGATCCCCCTACTATCGATGTTGGATCGTTCTGAATACTCCTGCATTTGCCTGCCTTCCCCGTCGCTGTTTGCTGTCTTTTGCTCTCCAGGACTTTCGTGGAGAATCCCTGTGGAGAACCTGGTTTCCCGTTCTGAGCTGCGCCTCGTTATCTGCCCGCTTTACGCGTTGCGCTCTGTGAAAGCTGGGAGGATCTGCAGAGCCGCTTCAGACGTCACAAGCCATTTCCTCACCACCACCTACTGGGAGTATCTGCAGAGCCGCAACAACCTTCACATGCCAGATTCCCCGTTTGTTCGGTTGCTCAACTTCATTCCATCTTGTAACTCTGAAAATAAATACGCCCTTGCTTTGGTTAACTCTGAACAACTCTCTCTGTGCCGTTGCGTTTGAGGTCGGTTACAAACCCTAACATAGACTTCATTATTCTTGTACAAGATTGCACTCAATATACTCCTCAGTCTCACCACTCTGTACCAGATGTAAATCTGCTGAGGGCTCACTGGGTCACCTCTTCTGGTTTTGCCCGAAGCGCCATAGGTTCTGGAGTGAGGTGTTCCAATGTTACTCAAACATTTACACCCATGACTTTCCCCCAGACCCAATAGTGGCTTTTTGGCTGGTCACATAATATGACAACACTCAATTACTCTGAGATACAGACTATACACAATATGGCATGGTAATTGCAAAGACATTTATTTTAATGCTGTGGAACAAAGAAACAGTACCACTTTTCCAAACCTGGTTGACAGAACTCATTAATATGCTACACATGGAGAGAATACGCTATAAGAACGCAGGGCAACCCAGCAAATTTAAAGACATTTGGCAACCTTTTCTTGACTATCTATCTTAAAACTAACAAACGACTAGATACAATACATACTGTAGATATAATGTGAACTTATAGAGCACTGTTTTTTTTTGCTATGTGATTGTTGTGTGATGTTTCTTCCCTCGGCTCATTGCTCTAAAAGGCATCAACTAAAGGGACTCTTGATGACCTGATGGTATTTTGTACAAAGACTATAACTGGACTATGTGGACTGAATGTCTATTATAGATATATATTCTCAATCTCTGATTTGATACGTCTATGTCTAACACTGGTAAGAGACACGAAGGAGTGACTGGTTGTCTTGTTTTTATTATTTTAATTTTTTGGGAGGGGGGAGGGTATATATATTTTTATTTTTGTCGTTGTGATGTCTTGATTTTGTCTGTCCTGTCTGCTTTGTTTGTATCTGTTAAAACATTGAATACAAATAATATCAAGAAATCAAATAAAATTTATTTGTAAGGCCTGACAACACACGTTAATGTCCCCATGGGCCGGACACGTCTTCTTTAAACAAGTCAAGAAGAAACATCACAATAAATCAAGAACAAAACAAAAACACCATAAAGTCCAATTTTTTTTTAAATAAATCAAATAAATGCAACACTCCCAGACATACCCCACGCGAAGGTAAGGAAAAACTCACTAAAACCTAGCAATAGGGAAAAATGCACCACAGGCAATGTGGAGGAGAGAAACCTTAGAAGGGCCGTTCAAGGGGGGGATCTCCCTTCTTAGATGTCGGTGATAGTGTTGCAATAAAACAGGCGAAACAATTGGTATGCACTCAAATGTGTAATGAAACACAGATAAGTGCATGCAATAGCAACTGAACATTTTGAAAGAAAAAAATAGAGCTGATGGCGGATCTATGTGAGGCATGGGAGCGGCACAGAGAGGGTCGCATCCTCCCGGTCATCATCACGGGACGTCCAACACTCCGGCCATCACTACGACACCACTCACAGTAGGCCGTATGGTGAAGGCTGAGAAGTGGCTATAGAAAACTATTCTCGTTCCCACCTCGGCGAATTACACAATTTTCACTCTGCAAAATAACCAACATGTTCCACAGATTCAAGGAAGTCCTATGAAATTGTTGAAAAGATACATAATGTATCCCCTTTAAAGGATGGAACACCCTATAGGCCCCATTTATATGTTATGGCTCGGTCACACACCAGTGCAAACATTTCTTCACCATCAATCCAAAACAAGTTCATGTTCGGGCTGCGAATGTGTTTTGCATTGTTCACTATGGGCAAAAGTTCAAATTTGTTAAATTTTGACCCACTAATTTGCATGACTCGCCAATGTTCAGCCCATCTGGGATCAGCTAAGAAGCATTTCAGCTTTTGACCATATTCACAAGGTGGTCATTTTGCTCTTATGTCATGATCAGGTTAGGATTTCTTTCTACCCTGTTCCAGTAGAAATAAATCCCAAACTGAGCATGACATAAGAGCAACTTAAGGGAAACTCACCCATTCACTTACATATTCACACACCGAAGGCAGAGGCAATTGTGCAAGGTGCCAACCTGCTTGTTGGGAGCAGTTATGGGTTAAGTGTCTTGCTCAAGGACACTTCGACACGCTGCCGGGAGGAGCTGGACCCGGAATCAAACCGGGAACCTTCCGATTACCAGACGACTGCTTTACCTCCTGAGCAATTGTCGCTGACTAGCCTACTCTACAGATAGCAATCTGGTTTTAGAAAATTTTATTCAACCTATTCTTGTCTACTCTAGAAATTGTCACTATATATGTACCCATATCCCGGTGAAATCAGCATGGCTATTATTTACCTCTGCTAAATCACATTCAATAAACGTGCTATTAGTGTTTTGTGATAAAATTATTGATGTTTGTAAAATAAATAAACCATTTTAATGAAGACATGAGTATAATAAATCATGTTTTTCTTCAATAAATATAAATGAAACAAGGTGGAGGCACACAGTGAAGGCACAGAGAATATTTTTGTTAAATCTTTTCATGACTTGTTTTCACCAATAATGTCCACACTTTCAGGTGTGTGTAAAAATGTATAAGAATGACTTCTGATCATAGATTATCAGCCCAGCTACAGTATAGACAGTGAAAGAACAAAGTAAAAGAAAAAGACCAAACACTATACAAAATATACAATATGCAAAACTAAAGTACAAAATGCTAAACAAAATGCAAGAATGAGGTAGAGGTGCAAATATAATGTGCTTTTATTTCTTATGTGCCCCCCCCCCATTTTAATAACATTTAACTCTTTCATCACATAGACGTGTGTGTTTTAGTATACACAGATGCCTCAAAAAACAACCAGTAACAGAGTGGGGGTTGCATTTATAAGCCCAGAAATAAATATCATGGTAAAGAAGAGAGTGAGTAATAAATTATTAGTGCATGGGAGAGTTGATGGACGAGAACCTTACGTTTAAATCTCACATAGACAAACTTGTGTCAAAGCTGAAGCTTAAACTCGGCTTCTTTTTCAGAAACAGGTCCTGTTTTTCACTTAAAGTGAGAAGTCACCTGATCTCGACCACCTTCTTACCACTACTCGATTATGGTGACTTACTCTATATGTATGCACCTGATCAGTACCTTAGAAAGCTTGATACTGTGTACCATTCTGCCTTACGCTTTGTCACGGGATGTGGAAATCGAGTGCACCATTGCACCCTATATACCATTGCAAGTTATCCATCTCTACAAATACGACGATTTTCTCGATGGCTCTCTCTGGTGCACAAAGCTCTGCTTAAACTGGTTCCCTCGTACCTAAGTGTGCTTCTGTGCACAAAGCAATATAAGTATGCCCTTCGTTCTCAAGCTGTTCTAACACTGGAAGTTCCCCATATGAGAACTGAATTGGGAAAAAGGGCTTTTAAATATGCTGCTCCTTCATCTTGGAACAAGATACAGGAGGACCTAAAATTACCAGGACTGGTCACCCTCGGAGAATTCAAAGCCATTTTAAAATCCTACGAACTCAGTTCCCTTGGTCAGTGCAACTGTGTTTGATCATTTGCCTGTTTGATAACTTGCCTGAAATTGGAGCTTGATGTAAATGTTTTATCTGTATTTTATTGTGATGTTCTTTTTTATGTTGAAACTTTCTGCTGCCTTGCTTGGCCAGATCGCTCTTGAAAAAGAGATTTTAATCTCAATGATGCTTATCTGGTTAAATAAAGGATTTGATTGATTGATTGATGGCTATTTTGCTAGCAATTAATTGGGTGGGAACAATCAAGCCAACAAGGTGTTAATAGCGTCAGATTCAAGCAGTGCATTAATTAGTATAAAACATACACAGTCAGAAACAAGACAGGACATTATTTTTGGAAATAGCACAGGCGATTTTTAGGGTGAGGGGAATGAATGAATGAATGAATGAAAACTTTATTTAACAGATTGCAGAATGGGTACAATACAGTACGGCTCAATACATACAATTGTTAAGGGGATGCAGACCTGAGAAAGACGTTTGTCTTGTTTCCATCAGGGTCCCCCATTTTCAATTCATATAGACATTTATGACATACACAACATACATGACATTTATGGCATAGGGACATATAGGTATTTAGTACTGATACATTTGTGACATAGGCGGTATTCAAATATACAGTACTGTTACCCCTAGATCCTGACAGAGTATATACATATGATGGGGAGGGGACTGTGCATTAGGAGGGGGTGGGTGGGTGGGAGGGAAATATACATACGGCGGGGAGGGAATATATACATGCGGTGGGGAGGAGACTGTCTATTAGGAGGTGGTGGAACATATGTGGGATTGTGGGGTTAATTTGGGTGCCAGCACATATAGGGGTGGAGGGGAACAAACTGGCGGATAAGTTCACAAAGGAAGCAGCAAATAAAACAGAAATAAATATAGATGTGAGTTACAGCAAGGCAGAAGTCAAGAGCATAATGTAAAATGAAAAATAAATGGCAGGAGGAGTGGGATAAAGGAACTAAAGGTGCATTTTACAATGTCCAGAGGGCAAATGAGAGATGTGGGCAGAAGAGGGAAGAAGGTATTGTATCAAGATTGAGATTTTGACACATTGGGCTAAATAGCACACTTAAGATCATGGGCAAACATGAGACTGGTATGTGCGAGTACTGTAACAGGCGGGAAACAGTGGAGCATGTGTTGATGGATTGTATCAAATTAATACCAACAGGAGAGACAGATCCTCAAAGACAGGTTGGAGAGAAACCACATCAAGCTGGAGGTGAGAGAATTGTTAACGACTGAGCTCAGGGAATGTGGGGTACAGGGGGGGCATTTAAAAATGTCTAAATGGGACAGGTTTGAGTGGAAGGATATAGAGTACAGACTAGAGTAGTCAGTAGTTATAGTCACTAGTCATTAATGTGCATAACCCATCTCTGCACACTCTATTTCAGAAGGTGGCGGTAATGCACCAAAAAGTTTGTGCCAACCGCCAATAAAAATCAGAAGAAGAAGAAAAAGAAGAAAAGGAAGAAGAAGAAGAAGAAGAAGAAGAAGAAGACGTGTGTTTGTTTGTGTGCGCGCGTGGCGTGGGTGTGTGTTTGTGAAGGGTCGCCAGAAACAAGCGACGTCGCCCTTTTTGGCAGCGTTGGCGGTTCGTCCAAAATGCACTGACTGATCCAAAGTACACTAGACACTAAAATTATATCATTCCGTGCTCTAACGTAAGATTTCGGTACCGGGTAAGTTCTGTGTCTAAACTGTTTTATAGACAGTGGTGCATGATTACACTAGATCATTTCTCGACCGTAAACTGAATTCATGAAACAATTCGCGGATCACATTCAGCTACACTGAATGAATGAATGAAAACTTTATTTAACAGATTGCAGAATGGGTACAATAAAGTATTGATTGATTGATTGAAAAGTTTATTAACAGATTGCAGAATGGGTACAGTACAGTACATCTCAATACATACAATTGTTAAGGGGATGCAGACCAGAGAAAGACTTTCGTCTTGTTTACACCAGGGTCCCCCATTTTCAATTCATCATAACATATATGACATACATGACATACAGATAGACAGTACTGCTACATCTATACATTTATGACATATCAGATTTGCAAAAACAGTACTGTTTGTGATACAAAAGTGTCCAGAAAAGGAGTGTATATACATTTGGCGTAGAAACTGTACATTGGAGGAGGTTGGTGGGGTGGGGTTGGGTGAGGGCTGTACATTGGAGGTGGGGGGGGGGGGGGGGGGGGGGGGGGGGGGGGGGGGTTGGGTAGGGGACACACACACATTTTACACTGTACATTGGAATATTGACAAAGCCTTACTTGGTCATTTACTGTACAACTAGGTTAGGACATTTGTAGGGGCCAGTTTCGAATTACAGTCTCACGTAGGTGTTTTTTGAGAGTGTTTTTGAAGGTGGGTAGTGATTCACATTCCTTTACAGCTTTAGGCAGGGCGTTCCACATTGATGTGGCATAATTGCGAAACGTGTTTAGTCCCTTGTTTGAGCCGAATCTGGGTTTTACATGATTTGTGGAGCTCCCTCTGGTGTTGTGATCGTGGTATTCACTGACCTTTGGGAAGTATTTTGACATGTACATGGGTACCTTGGTCGCGTAGTGTATCTTGTAGACCAGGCCCATTGCAAGTTGCTGTACTCTGTCGTCTACTCTAAGCCATCCTAGGTTGTCAAAGTGGGCAGGGGTGAGGTGGGTTCTAGGAGTCAGGTCAAGTAGTAGTCTGACTAGCTTGTTTTGAGATGTTTGTAATTTGTTTTTTAGTGCCTTTGAGGTGCTTTGGTACCATGAGGTGCAAGCATAGTCGTAGTACCCTTGAATGAGTGCTCCTGCTAGAGTCTTCAGGGTATTCTTGTTTACCAGAGAGGAGATCCGGTACAAGAATCGCGTTCGTTGGTTGACTTTTTTTATTACATTGGATGCCATTTTGTCACAGGAAAGATTAGCCTCTAGGGATGGAACCCAGGTAGGTAATTTCATCTTTCCTTGTGATAATATTGTCACCCACTGTAACCGAGAAGCCGTCGGTCTTGCTGAGTTTGTTATTTGAACCGAAGAGAATGGACTCTGTTTTGCCCATGTGTAATGATAGTTTGTTGTCGGCGAGCCATATGCAGATTTTGCCTAGTTCCGAGCTGAGGGCTTTTTCAACCTGTAACTTGTTCTTGTCAGAGACCAGCAGGGCTGAGTCGTCCGCAAACAGGAACAAGTTGCAGTCACAAGCTGACGACATGTCATTTGCATAAATTAGGAATAGTAGCGGTCCTAGTATGCTTCCTTGTGGAACACCACAGCTCACTGTGAGGGGGGGGGATAGGGTACCGTTTACTTCCACCATCTGTTCCCTCCCCTCCAGGTAGGATTGTATCCAGCTCACTGATAAACTATCAAAACCAATTGCTTTTAGCTTGTCAATCAGAATGGTGTGATTGACAGTGTCGAAGGCCTTTTGTAGGTCCAGCATGACCATGCCGCAGTATTTGCCCGCGTCCACCTCTTGTTTGATGTGGTCGTTCAAGTAGAGAAGGCATGTGTCAGTGGAGTGGGATGTTCTGAAGCCAGATTGGAATTCGTAGATTAGATTTTTTTCCGCGAGGTACTTTTCGATCTGTTCGTATACTATTTTTTCCATGACTTTCGAGATGGATGTAAGGATAGAAACAGGGCGGTAGTTACCCGGGTCTAATTTGCTGCCCTTTTTGTGCAGGGGTGTTACTCTCGCAATTTTGAAGTCCTTGGGGACGTGTCCCTGTTTTATGGAGAGGTTTATTATGTGTGTGATGACTGGGGTGATGGCTGCTGCTGAGTCTCTGAGGAATTTGGAGGGGATGTTGTCATGGCCAGTGGCCTTGTTTGGTTGGAGGGCGCTCAGTTTTTTGAGTACCTCATCTGTTACTATTTCCAGTTTGAAGTCGTCTTTGTGGACGCCTAGGTTCATGTAGTATGCTACTATGTGTTCTACCCCATACTGCCCTGAGTGGGAGGGTAGTTTGTTTACCAGTGTTGTGGCTATGTTTGTGAAGAAAGTGTTTAAGTAATTGGCTACATCCAGCTTGTCTGTGATGAGCGTGTTGTCCGTCTTTATGTTTATGTTTGAGAACCTGGTTTTGAGTTTTTTACTGCAGCCTAGTTGATTGTTCACTACACACAATTGTTAAGGGGATGCAGACCTGAAAAAGATGTTTGTCTTGTTTCCATCAGGTTCCCCCATTTTCAATTCATATAGACATTTATGACATACACAACATACATGACATTTATGGCATAGGGACATATAGGTATTTAGTACTGATACATTTGTGACATAAACGGTATTCAAATATACAGTACTGTTACCCCTAGATCCTGACAGAGTATATACATATGATGGGGAGGGGACTGTACATTAGGAGGGGGTGGGTGGGTGGGTGGGTGGGTGGGAGGGAAATATCCATACGGCGGGGAGGGAATATATACTGCGGTGGGGAGGAGACTGTCTATTAGGAGGTGGTGGGGGTTTTGGGCATTTACGGTGGCCAGTTTCGAATTGCAGCCTCCCGTAGGTGCTCTTTAAGAGCAGTTTTGAATGTGGGTAGGGATTCACATTCCTTTACAGCTTTGGGTAGGGCGTTCCACATTGATGTGGCATAATTGCGAAACGTGTTTAGTCCCTTGTTTGAGCGAATCTGGGTT